>NC_066575.1:1825513-1853013 GCF_024679095.1 Eriocheir sinensis | reverse complement strand
CTCTTCTCCCCACTTGCATTTCTTCCATCTCCTCTTCTCCCTTCACTTCTCTCCCCTCCCTTCATTCACTCCTTTTCTCCCTTCCTTCACTTCTACCCTCCCTTTCTTCACTCCTTTTCTCCCTTCCTTCGCTTTTTCTTCCTCTTTTCTCTTCTCCCCACTTGCATTTCTCCTGTCTTTCTTTTCCCTCTCCCTTCACTTCTTCCCCCCCTTCATTCATCTCTCCCTTCCTTCACTTCTCTCCTTCCTCCCTCGATTCGTCCATCGGTCTCGCTTTTCTATTCTCTCTTCCTCCGATTCCCTTCCTTGACGACTCCCCTTCCCCCTTCATCTCTCCATTCATCTCTCTTTCCTTCCCTTCCTTCATTTACTCGCCCCCTTCCTATGCTATTTACCTCCATCCCGCCCTTCATCCATTCATCCACCCATTTCTCCGATTTATCTTCCATCCTCCGCCGCTTCCATCCATCTCCTCCTTTCCTTCCCCCTCCCCCCCCTCCTTCCCTCCTCCGTTGCTATTACTCTCATCACGGTCCAGTTATCCAGTGATTTGCTTTCCTTTACTCTCTCTCTCTCTCTCTCTCTCTCTCTCTCTCTCTCTCTCTCTCTCTCTCTCTCTCTCTCTCTCTCTCTCTCTCTCTCTCTCTCTCTCTACGTTATTCATCTTTTCCTTCCTCTCTCGTTTTTTTCTGCCTTCCTTCTTTCTTCTTCTTCTTCTCTTTCTTCTTCTTCTTCTTCTTCATCTTCTTCTTCTTCTTCTTCTTTCAACAGTGAAGTAATGATTTGAGTGGGAGGATACAGGCTGTTAGTTAGGGGCGATTTTTTTCCTCCTCCTCCTCCTCCACCTTTTCTCTCCTCACCTGTATAGACCAACCGGACTCTTGCAGACTCCTGACGTTCTTATGTTCTTATGTTCCATCACGTTCTCCATCATGCTCATCATTATCTTGCACTTCCTCCTTTCTGTTTATTTTTACTTGAGTCTTCTTCTTCTTCTTCTTCTTCTTCTTTTTCGTCCTGCCGGAGGGAGAGGTGGGTGGGGAGGAGCCTTCATCTATTCCATCCTGTCCTACCACACACAGATTACCAGTAGTAGCGGTAGTAGACACCCTCGCCATAGACCGCCACTGGTGTCTGTTCTTCCTATGTATTTCTATGTATATTCCTCCTCCTCCTCCGCCTCGTTCATTCAGCTCAACAGACAGACAGAGGGAGAGGGAGAGAGAGAGAGAATATCAATGGCTTTACTTTTTTTTTGTTTGTAGAGGCGAATTTGTTTGTCTCTTTTTTTGTTTTAATATTTTATCCTAGCCTTCCCTTTTTGTTTCAACTTATACTTTTTATTTTGTTGTTTGTTTCCTTTTATTGCTATTTTTTTCTTATCTTTGTTTTATTTTGCCTGGTTTAATTTTTGCTTTTTATATTTTTTTCTACTTATTTTCTCTTGTTTCATTTATATGTTCTCTTTTGCTCTTTTTTCCATTTATTTTCCTTGTTAGACTATTCCCGTAAAAAAATTCTGCCTCTACTTTTTCTTGTTTTGCAGTGTCTACAAATATGTTTTTTGATGCGTCTGCGGAAATGTGAAGAACAAAAAATACATGAGGCTTGCTGTGTCTAGATTGCTTTTGTCTTGTATTTGTGTTCTTTTCGGCAACAGCAGGCGATGAGTTGTTTTGTTGATTTGTTTTTCTTTAATACTTTCATCATTTCCGTAAACATGGGCCGGAAAGGAACAATAACTAACATCTGTCAGCCTAAAGTAAACAAACTGATCTCTCTCTCTCTCTCTCTCTCTCTCTCTCTCTCTCTCTCTCTCTCTCTCTCTCTCTCTCTCTCTCTCTCTCTCTCTCTCTCTCCTCTCTCTCTCTCTCATCTCTGTCTGTCTGTCTGTCTGTCTGTCTGTCTCTCTCTCTCTCTCTCTCTCTCTCTCTCTCTCTCTCTCTCTCTCTCTCTCTCTCTCTCTCTCTCTCTCTCTCTCTCTCTCTCTCTCTCTCTCTCTCTCTCTCTCTCTCTCTCTCTCTTTCTCTCTCTCTCTCGGATGGACATTTCCTTCATCCATATTTTTTTGTCTTTGCTCAACTTTCTCTTTTTGTCTGTCTATTTTAGCTTTTGTTTATTTGTTTCTCTATATTCTCTAGTTTCGTTGTCCCTTCCTCTCCCTTTATCATACTCTCCTCCTTCCTGTCTCTCTCGTTGTCTCTTCTTCTTATTACTCATCTTTGTCTCACTCCCTGTCTCTCCTCTTCTTCTATGTCTCACTTTCTCTTTTTTAATGCGCTACTTTTGTCTGTTTTTTCCTTTCTCGCATTCTCTTCCTACATTTCTTCCTTTTTTTTTTTCCCTCTCCATGTTCATATCTTCTCTGTCTCACTATCTCTCCCTTTTCCTCTTCACCTTTCTCTGTCTCATCCCTTCTCCACCATCCTCTCCTTTGTCTCACTCTCCGTATCTCTCCATATTTCTATTTCTCTCTCTTTAATTTCATGTATACCCTTTCATCTATACTCCTTCCATATTGATCCCGCCACCTTCTTAATTTTATCCCGTCCTTATTTTCACCTCCCACACCTTCTCTTTCTTCTCTCTCTTCCAATTCCTGATCATTTAGCTTTCCCTTTGTTCCTTTTATTTTCTTTTTCTTTCCTCACCCTTCGATCTTATGTATTCATATCATCCGACTCATCTCTTTTCCTTTGTCTGTTTTCCTTCCCTTTTCTCCGTCATCAGCTCTTCCTCCTCACCCTTCTCTGCTCTCTCATCGTCTCCCCTCCTCTCTTCCTCTCTTCACTCCCTTCCTCTGCCTCTCTCTCCTTTCCTCTCTTCCCATCCTTTCTTCCCTTCCTTTCCTCACCCTCTCTTTTTTTTCTCTATTCTCCTTTTATATGTATTTCCTCTCTCTCTCTCTCTCTCTCTCTCTCTCTCTCTCTCTCTCTCTCTCTCTCTCTCTCTCTCTCTCTCTCTATCTCTCTCTCTCTCTCTCTCTCTCTCTCTCTCTCTCTCTCTCTCTCTCTCTCTCTCTCTCTCTCTCTCTCTCTCTCTCTCTCTCTCTCTCTCTCTCTCTCCTGTTCATTCCTCCTAAATTGCTTGTTTCTTCCTTCCTCTCTCGCCACTTTCCTCCTCCTCCTCCTCCTCCTCCTCTCCCTCCTCTTCTTCTTTCTTGGCTGGCGGCAGCGTCATCACCAACTCCTCAACAGGAGGGAAGAGGGAGGAAGGGGAGGAAGGAGGGAAGGGAGGAGGGAAGGATAAGGGGGCAGAATCTGGTCACCATCACACTTCTAAATGGGGACGTCCTGCTCTATCTACAGCTTCTGCTTCTGCCTCCTCCTTCCTCCTGTCCCCTCCTCCTTACTCCCTTCCTCTCCTCTCCTTCCACTCAAAGCTTCCTTCTCCCTCCTTTCTCATCAACTTCCCTCTTCCTACTGCGTCCTTCTCCCTCTCCTACCATACTTCCTTCCTTCCTTCCTCCTGTCCTCCCCTCTCCTCTCTCCCTTCTCTTCCTCTCCCTTCCTCAGCTTCCTTCCCTCCTTTCTCATCAACCCTCCTCCTTCTTCCTTCCTCTTCTCCTTCTTCCTTCTGCCTCCTCCTTCCTCCTGTCCCCTCCCTCCTCACTCCCTTCCTCTTCCTCTCTGCTTTTCCTCCAGCCTCCTCCTCCTTTCCTCATCCAACTTCCCTCTTACAGCTTCTGAACCTTCCTCCTCTTCCTTCTTCCTTCCTCCTTCCTTTCTTCCTTCCTTCCTTCCCCTCTTATTCCTTCCTCCTTTTTTTTCTTCTCCGCCTTGGTCCTTCCTTCCTCTCACCGCCCCTCTTCTCCTGCCTTCTCTCCTCCTCTCCTGTTTTGCTTCCTTCTTTCGTCTTTCTGCGTTTGCTTTCTGTTTTCCATCAGCTTGGGAGGTTGGAGATGTGGGGATTGGGAGAAGTCAGAGGATTGGGAATGCTTGGGAGGAGTGGTGAGATGTGAGGGTGGGAGAGTCGGAGGATTGGGAGGTATGCTTGGGAGGAGTGGTGAGAGATGTGAGATTGGGAGAGTCGGAGGATTGGGAGGATGCTTGAGTTGTGGTAGAGATGTGAGGATTGGGTGAGTCGGAGAAGATTGGGAATATGCTTGGGAGGAGTGGTAGAGATGTTATCAGAGGATGGGAGATCGGAAGACCAGAATGTGAGGAAGTTGGGAGATTGGGAAGGAGTTAGAAAGAACGTTTCAAATCATCTATTTTTTATATAATGGAAGGAATTGTCAGGTAGGTGTGTTGCAATTTGCTCAGTGGAAAGTGGTTTTATATGACCATCGTAGATCAAAGTAAGACAAATAACACACTGCTTGCTGAGTGAATATTTACAGGAGAAAGCATCGAAATTAGTGTATCAGAAATTCCAATTGACCTCTCTTTTGGCTTACTCTTCCTGACGACCCGTATTATGGGGCGGCAAGTAGCAGGCTTTTTTTGTACTCATTGTTGTACTTAGCCAGGCCGTGTCCTTTGATGTAAAAAAAAGAAAGGTTTAACTAAGAAAGTATAACTAAATGAAGGAAAGATAGAATTTAACAACATCAGTGGCAGGTTATATTAGCTGTCACCTGGCGTCAAAGTTAGGGAGCAAGGAAGCTATGATCTGAATACGGTGTACCTGTTTATACTGAAATCTGGACAAATAGAAAGGGTCGTCGGGAAGGCATTGTCCACGCGCCATCTAATGAGACATGCTTATTAGAGACATAGGTTGGTATCACCAAGACACTTTCGCTTCTAACATCAACTATTTATAAGGTCAAGGGAGGCAATTAGGTTCTACTGTGTGTTTCTTTAGGCTCATGGTACAGAAAGAAGGAGTCAACCTACCAGCGTCTAAAACTACTCTGAAATGCCCCCAGAGTCAAGTGTGAGCCTTGTCAAATAGAGCGAACTTTAAGCGACAAAATATTCAGTAATGCGGCTCATACTGCCCTCAGTCATAGTCATGCTTTTGAGAGGTCATTTAGTAAATCCTCTTGATAATAACTAAAAACAATAACAACCCACAACAGCAATGTGGCAACAACAGAAACAGTACCTTGAAAGGGCTTTACAGTACTGGAGCCACACCAAAAGCAATCCACGCACCATTACCCCTGATCTGATACAGCATACTCCCTCGCCTCTACGCCCCTTCCTCAGTCCCCTTCCCCCATGGTTCCTCCGCACCCCAGCTCCACGTGAGGTCGCTCTATGCCTCAGCAGGTTCTAATGGAAATCTCGCCTGTCAAATGGTGCTGAAGGAGAATCAAGTCTACTGATATGTGTGGGGAGGGAGGTGTGATATGTATGTGCGTGTTGGGGAAGAGTATGGGGGGAGAGAAGGAGTGTAATGCGTGTGTATGTGAGGGAGGAGGTGTGTATGTGTGTTGATCGAGGAAGGAGGAAAAGTGTGTGTTTGCGTGTGTGTGTGTGTGTGTGTGTGTGTGTGTGTGTGTGTGTGTGTGTGTGTGTGTGTGTGTGTGTGTTTGAGAGGAGGAGGGGAGGCTGTGGTGTTTGTTTACTACATTGCTGTGTTGCCCAGGTATTGTTGTGTTTGTGTTCTGTTGTCTGATGGGAGGGAGAGGTGAAAGAAGGCGTGTTCGTTGGCACTTCTCTGTGCTGCCAATGTTTAGTGGTAGTGATGGTGGTTAGGTTGGTGGTGTTGAGGATGGTCGTGGTGGTAATTGGTTTGGTCTTATGAATGAGATGTGTTATATATATTGGTTTTTAGAGGACGTAATAATTGGTAATATTTATTTGTATCCTGGAGTGTTGCAGATATCCACTTGTTGCTATTATTTTGTTATTGATGGTGAGGTGATCTTGAACATGGTGATGAATGTTGGGGTTTAAAAGTGGTATTGGTGTGGTGATGGTGAAGGTAGCATTATGGGGACCTCTAAATGTTTGATATGTTATGAATGATGGGTGAAAAAAGACATCATTGCAGTTTTAAATTTTCCTTCAGTGTTACTCATATCTACTGGTGTTGCTATTTGTTATTCAAACCAAGTGTTTTTTTCAATTTTCTGTTGTCGTTTTTTTATGTTTTAAATTGTATTCGCTATGTTTTATCCTTTGTTCCATGGGGATATAGTACTTTTTCCTAGGATATTCGTGTGTGTGTGTGTGTGTGTGTGTGTGTGTGTGTGTGTGTGTGTGTGTGTGTGTGTGTGTGTGTGTGTGTGTGTGTGTGTGTGTTTAGTATTCCTCGTTCGTTGTCTCCTTATTAGAATGCCTTATACGAAGAGAGGTTCAGGCAGCGTCAGGTAAGTGTAATTCAAGGTATTCAGCAGGTGAGCCGCGGCGGAATGTAAATGTCAGCTTTACTTCTACTACTACTGCACCTACTACTACTACTACTACTACTACTACTAAACTACGACTACTACTACTACTACTACTACTACTACTACTACTTCCATTTATTTGACCACCACAACCACAAAGCTGCTACTGACCAGCCGTTAGGTCACCTATACCTGCTGTAATGATACTTCTACTACTACTACTACTACGACTACATGACTATTAATACTACTACTAATATTACTACTACTACTACTATTTATTTTGGATTCAACACAACCAGGTTGCTACTACACATGTTGATCAATTACTGCTATTTTCATCATCACCACCACCACCACCACCATGAGCCGAGGGGTGGGAGGAGGTTGATGGGCGGAGGAAAAAGGTGACAGGAAGACAAATGATCTAGAGGCCTCCGAGATGGTATGCTGGAGAGGAGGAGGAGGAGGTGAGTCATGGAAGGAAGAGTGCCTCGTGCATTAATGGAGATGTTGATGAGGAGAGGAAGAAAGATGGAATCGAGTCGAAGGGACAGAAGGAGGCAAGGATGAAAAGGTGAGTCAGTTAATTGGGAGAATCATAGAGGAAGGAAGGGAAGGAAAAGGAGGAAGGGGCGAATGAAGGAAGGAAGAAGAGCGAAGAGGGAAGAAAGAAAGAAAAGACAGAACAGAAAAGTGAAAAAAGAAAATATCTGAACGAAGAAAGGAGAGAAAAGAACAAAAAGAAATAAAGATAAGAAGAAATGGAAGAAAATAGAATAGAAGAAAAAGGAAGGAAGGAAGGAAGACTAAATAGATAGACAGATGGAAGGATAGGTGCTTAGCATGAGGAAGGAACAGAGTGAAGGAAGAAAGGAACAACAAAAAAAAAAAGGGAAGGAGGAGGGAAGGTGAGATGGCCTCTTAGAAAATATCCAATACCTTTGATTAATTAGAGAGAGAGAGAGAGAGAGAGAGAGAGAGAGAACAGAGAGAGAGAGAGAGAGAGAGAGAGAGAGAGAGAGAGAGAGAGAGGCAGATGTGGAATAAACAAAGTCTGAATAAAAATGATATATGGGAGGAAGTGGGTGTCTGGGAACAAAGTGGAGGAGTGAGGAGGAGGAGGAGGAGGAGGAGGAGGAGGAGGGAGGAGGCAGGAAGGAAGGAAAATTATTTGAAAAGAGCAGATGTAGAACAGATGGGAGACTAAAATCATATGAAGAGAAAGAAAAAATGTTTTATAGCGTTTATGTGAGTGAATGTGAAATCTGTGGATGAGAGAAGGAATGACAGACACGAAAAAGAAAATATAGGTCCTGCTCTATACTTGAAGTGGATGACAAACACCCTGCGTATGGATAAGGTGTTGGATGAGTGACGGTGATAATAATGGTGAGGCTTAAGATAAAGAGGAAGAGAAGAGGAGGAGAACAGAAAAAAAAGTGATACGGAATGGAGAAGAAAAAGTTAAATAAGAAAAAGACAGGAAAAACAGGAGGTGAAGGAGGGAGGAGGAGGAGAAAGTAAGATAAGATAAAGAATAAAGAAGAGGTAACAAGAAGAAGAAAAGAAAAAATGTAAAGGAAGGAAAATAATAAGCAAATAAAAAGATTGGAAGAGGAAATATAAATAACAGTAAAACAAGGAGACTATGAAATAAATAAAAAGGAATAGAAGATAGAAAAAAGAAAAGAAAAGAAAAAAAGAAAGAAAAAATAGGAGTAAAACAGAGAGTTAAGGAATAAAATAAGTAGAAGGTAAGAAGAGGGAAAGATGAAAAGGAGTAAGGGAGAGGAGAGGATGCTGCAAGGAGTTGGAGATGAGAAAGGCAGATTCGGGCGGGAGGCAGAGGTGAAGGATAGGAGAGAGGTGGATGGGTTAAGGGTGAATGGCTGAAGAGGAGGAGATAGAGATGGAGGCGGCTGGAAAGGAGAATGGGGAACAGAGGAAGAAGACAGAATGTGGAAGCGGATGAGGAAGGGGAAGTGAAGACAGAAAGGGGATAACATCAGGTACATAAAAGGGAAAACCAGGAAAAAGAAGAGGAAGAAGGAGAAGAATAAATGGAGAAGGAGGAGATAGTGAAGGGAGAAGGAAGGAAGAAGACTTATATATGGAGGAAGGATGGAAGGAAGAGGATGAAAGCGGTGGAATGAGGATAACATCAGGGACATGAAAAGCAGGAACAAGAGAAGGAGGAGAGGAAAATATAAAGGAAAGAATAAATCGATGAAGAAGAAAAGTGATGGTAAATCGGGAAACGATAGTGATGGAGAAGGAGGAAGGAAGAAGGAAAAAGAAGGATGGAGGAAAAGTGTAAAAATAAAAAATGATGGAGGAGGAAAGATGTACAGTACAAACCGAGAAGAAAGGAGGAGAAACATAGCGATAAAAGAAAGAAAGAAGAAGAAAGAAACAGATATGGGAGGGAAGGATTGAAAGAAGTTGAAGTACATAGGGGAAAGACTGAGAGAAAGGAGGGAAGAAGAAGGAGGAATCATGTTATGGATTGTCAAGGAGTTCAAGGTGGAGTACTAGGAAGAGAGGAGAAATGAATGATACAAACATAGGGAGTTAAAGGAAGGAGAAGGAAAAGGAATAGTGAAGTGAAGAAATAAAGGAGGAGATTCTGGAAGTGGAAGAAGGAGGCAGATTTATGAGCAGTTGCAGTGAAGGAGAAAAAAGAGGGAAGAAGGAGGGAATCAGAAAGTCGTATGGAAGGAAGAAAGAGGAGGAGGTGTAGAAGGAACGAAAGCATCAAAGGATTGGGGTGTTACAAAGAGGGTGGATAGGAAAGAGGGGAGGTGGTAAAAGAAGGAACAAGGAAGATGGAGAAGCGAAGGCAAGAAAAAGGTAATTCAAGAGGTTTAATTATGAAAACCTTGGAAGGGAAAAAATGTGAATGGTGAGCTTGATGAAAATATGAAAGGGAAAATAAAGAGAATGGTACGAGAGAGAGAGAGAGAGAGAGAGAGAGAGAGAGAGAGAGAGAGAGAGAGAGAGAGAGAGAGAGAGAGAGAGAGACAGAGAGAGAGAGAGAGGAGCGCAGATGTAATAAACACAGTAAAATAAAATGATATATGGAGGAAGTGGAGGTCTCAAAAAGAGAAGTGGAAGGAGGAGGAGGAGGAGGAGGAAGAAAGAAGGAAAAAATTATGAGAAAAGAGCAGATGCATAGAAAGACTAGAATCATCATTTAAACAAGAAAAAAAAAAAAAGGAATGTGAAAAGATGAGAGAAGGGAAATACAGACACGAAAAAAGAAAATATAGGTCCTGCTCATGAAGTGATGACCGACAATGGAGTAAGTGACTTTGTGATAATAAGAGGCTTAAGATAAAGAGGACAGAGGAAGAGGAGGGAAAGAAAAAAGTGATACGGAATGGAGAAAAAATTAAATAAGAAAAGAAACAAAGGTGAAGGAGGAAGGAGGAGAAAAAGATAAAGATAAAGAATAAAGAAGAGGTAACAAAAGAAGAAAAGAAAGACGTAAAGGAAAGGAGAATAAAGCAAATCAAAAGATTGGAAGAGGAAATAAATAACAGTAAAACAAGGAGACGGTAAATAAGGAAAAGAAGATAAGAAAAGAAAGAAAGAAAAGCAAAAATGGAGTAAACAGAGAGAGTTAAGATAGAAGTAGTAAGAAGGAAAGATGAAATAAGGGAGAAAGGAGGATGCTGCAAGAGTGATGAAAGGACAGATTCGGAGGAGGCTTAGAAAGGATAGGAGAGAGGTGGATGGGTTATGGTGACTGTTGAAGAGGAGGAGATAGAAGAAGAGGAGAAGAGGGAAGAGACAGATATGGAAGGTTCTGAGGAAAGGGGGATTGATAACATCAGGTACATAAAAGGAAGCAGGAAAAGAAGGAAGAGGAGAAGAATAAATGGAGAAAAGATGAGAAGGGAAGAAGGAAGAGACATATATGGAGGGAAGGATGAAGGAAGAGGATGAGAAAGGGTGGATAGGATAACATGGACATAGAAGAGCAGGAAAGAGAAGGAGGAGGAAAATATAAGGGAATAAATCGATAGAAGAAGGAAAAGATGGTAAAATGGAGAAATAGTGATGGAGAAGGAGGAAGGAAGAAGGAGAAGGAAGAGGAAATAAGCCATGGAGGAGGAAAAGAGGAAGTAATAAAACTGAGAAGGAGGAGATAGATAAAGAAAGAAGAAGAAAGAAACAGATATGGAGGAAGGATTTAGACACAGAAGAGAGAGAAGAAGAAGAGAGAGAGAGAGAGTTCAAGGAGAGAAGAGGGAGGAAATGATGAAGAGAGTTGAAGGAAGGAGAAGGAAAAGGAATAGTGATGAAGAAAGGAAGATTCTGAAGGAAGAAGGAGGCAGATGGAGAAAGGTAAGGAAGGAGAAAAAGACGAAGGAGGAACTTCAAGTAGGAAGGAAGAGAAAGGAGAGGAGGAGGTCAAGGAACGAAAGATAAAGGATTGTGTTCATAAAAGAGAGTGATAGGAGACCTTCCTTCCTTCGATGGAGAAGGAAGGCAAGAAAAGGTAATTCCTTCCAGAGAGAGAGAGAGAGAGAGAGAGAGAGAGAGAGAGAGAGAGAGAGAGAGAGAGAGAGAGAGAGAGAGAGAGAGACAGCCTATGCCTCTAAGATTACCACGTTAAACCTCTCTGTCGTACTTTCTTGTCTCAGTCTTTTAATCTTCCGGCTTAATCCTCGGCCCCAAATTGAAGTCCATTCTTGTCTCTTTGTCTTGGTTCCTGTATATAAGAGATAAAAGCCCTCTGTGAATTATAAAGTTCTTTCATCATTTAAACAAACAAACCAAAAATCATGCGAGAGAAAAGAAAATATCATATACTATTGAAAAGACCTCCTCCTCCTCCTCCTTCCCTCCTTTGCTGTCCTTCATCTTCCACCTTGATTAGATATTTGTGTAGCTTGTCAAACAGCCTGTAAGGACAAGTAGGTTCTGTTGTTGTTTGTTCTTCCTTTGTGTTTCTTTTGTGTTCCTCCTCTCCTCCATCAAACAAACCAGAGAGAAAAGAAAATTATACTATTAAAGTCCTCCTCCACTCCCACACAAAAAAAAAAAAACGCGAGAGAAAAGAAAATATCACATACCATTGAAAAGAACGCTCACACAAATACCTACGTGCAGTTCACCACGGCCTGATCATGTGTGTTGACTCGTGAGCCAGTTCGGTCACAGAGATTTAATGATCGTTGACCTATATGTACTGCTGTGACCTCCTCCTCCCATACTCTTGCTTAAGGGGAACAGGATCCGCTGCCAGAAGAGAAACCTTTGATCTCAACGTTAGCCAGGTCGGTGATGCCAGACGCGCTCACATCACTTATATCTAAAAGCCGAATGGGAAGATAATCGAGTTCTTTCTATTTAGGTTCGTTCCACAAAAGAATGATCACAACCGGCCTCTTGAAGACTCCTTGCGTTCTTATGTTCTTATGTTAACTACCAGAAGGGTCATAAACTGCTGAATGCCCACATCCCCAACGAAAGCCTCTGTCAATGCGTGTGCTTTGGGTTCCGAAATGTTTTAGAATATGAACATCGAACCTCAGCTTATCGGCGGACTGGCTGGGCTTGGGGTTAATGGAATAAATACATAATAAGGAGAAGAAACTGATGGAGGAGGAGGAGGAGGATGGAGGTCGAGAATTTAAAATCGGTCGTTGAGTAAATATAAAATCACGAAGAGGTCAAAGGAAAAAGAGCAAAGAGGAAGGGAATTCAGAGAGAGAGAGAGAGAGAGAGAGAGAGAGAGAGAGAGAGAGAGAGAGAGAGAGAGAGAGAGAGAGGAGAGAGAGACCGTCAATCTTCCTATCGATGGAATCTAATCAAACACACACACACACACACACACACACACACACACACACACACACACACACACACACACACACACACACACACACACACATTACGTTCTTCACCTCTTCCTTCTCCTCCACGGCTCCACCTCAAGTGTATGGCTCTCCTTCCTTCCCTTCCTTCCTCTCTTCCTTCCTACCTTCCTTCCTTCCTCTTCCTCTTTCTTTTTTCATCTTCGTCTTCTGTTCCTTCCTTCCTTCCTTCCTTCCTTCCTTCCCTTCCTTCCGTCCTTTCTTCCATCCTTCCTTCCTTCCTTACGTCCTTACGTCCTTTCGTCCTTCATTCCTTCCTTCCGTCCTTTCTTCCTTCCTTCCTTCCTTCCTTCCTTCCTTCCTTCAGTCGTTCTCTTTACATTCTCTGCTCTCATCACCATCCTTTATCCTCTCCTCCTCTTCCTCCTCCTCCTCCTCCTCCTCCTCCTTCCCTTCCTCCATTTTCCTTGGTTTTATTATCGAAAGGAAACAATTTTATGATCATTACCTGTCCCCTGTGTGTGTGTGTGTGTGTGTGTGTGTGTGTGTGTGTCTTATGGTATTGCTGTAATGTAAGTGTTTTTGTGTTTGTTTTAATCTCGTTTATCATTTATTTATTATTTGTATTTTCATCTCTCTCTCTCTCTCAAACACACACACACACACACACACACACACTCTGGAGGCTACGAATATTTTTTGCCTCGTCTGTTTGTTTGCTTGTATATGTGCGTGCGTGCGTGCGTGTGTGTTTGGTTGTTTGTTTTCTTGTTTGTTTGTAGTTCTGATGCGCCTTTAAGCAGTTTGAGGAAAGGGAAGTTAGGCTCTTTTTCTCATTTTTATTTTATTGTTTATTTATTTTTGCTATTTCTTTGTGCAGTCTTTTAATATGTTTTAGTAGAGATCTGTGTTGTATTTATTAAGTTTCTATCACATACACACACACACACACACACACACACACACACACACACACACACACACACACACACACACACACACACACACACACACACTCGCATACCTGTCTTTCATCTTTAGTTCCAGATGCTGTCATAAACCATTTTCCTGCCTCCTCTCCATCTCGTCCTTCTCTCTATTCGTCCCTCCCTTCTTCTTCTTCTTCTTCTTCTTCTGTCTTCTTCTTCTTCTTCTTCTTTTCTTTTTCGTTTTCTTCTTCCTCTGATATTTCTTTTCTTCTTCTTCTTCTTCTTCTTCTTCTTCTTCTTTTCTTCTTCTTTATTTCACCATCTGTTTTCTCCTTTCCTCACTTCCCATCCGTCTCCTCCTCCTCCTCATTGTTTCTCTATATACACCCTTTTATTTTTCCTCATTATTTTCTCCTTTCTCCTTCTTCCTTCCTTTCCTTCACTATTTTCTTCCTCCTTCTCGTCTTTCATCTTTCTCTTCCTTCATAATCATTCTATTCTCTATTTCTCCTCCCATTTTATCTCTTCTTCGTTCTCGTTTCTTCCATGTCCACAATTCTCCTTTTGCTCCTTCATAATTAGTATCTTTCTTCCTGTTCCAGTCCTCCTTATCTTTCCTTCTCCATCGCCTTCCTATCCCATGTCCATTCTTTCCTCCTCCTTCTTCCTTTCTCTTTCCTCCTTCATATATACCTTCTCGCCTTCCTCCTCTCCTTCACAAACACGCTCTTTCATATTCCCTTCTCTTCTTCTTTCACCTCCTTTCATCAACTTCTCCTCCTTTCTTATTCATAATCACCTTTCCTCCCATTCTCTCTTCTTTCACCTCCTTCCTCTTCTTCTCCTCCTTTCTCCTTCATAATCATTTTTCTATTCCTCCCATTCTCTTCTTTCACCTCCTCCCTTTCATCAACTTCTTCTCTTTTCATGACCACTGTCCTCTATTCTACCACCTCCTCCTTCTTCACCACCACCTCTGTCTCCTGCTCTTCATAAACACGCCCTTTCGCTTTTCTTCTCTTTCTTCCACCTCCTCCTCCTCCTCCTCCTCCTCCCTCTACATAAACACAGGTATGGAAGACGGGGCTGATTTGCATAGGAATGGCGTGTGTGGTGTGTGAGCGTGGTAGACAGTTTGTATAGAGAATATATTGAAGGACTGGATCAGATATCAAGGGACGGAATGGCAGGAAGGGATCAGGGGGTGATAGGGGACGAGGGAGCTTGGGGATGGAGGCACATGGGAGGGAGGGAGGTGGTTTTATGAGAGGGGATTGGGTAGAGGCAGATGGGAGGGAAAGAGGCAGGGTGGGAGGATGGGTTTGTTAGGGAGGGAACTGAGAAGGAGGAAAGAAGGGAGAAAGGAAGGAGGGGGGAGGGAGGAAGGAAGGGAAGGAAAGGAAAGGAAAGGAAAGGAAAGGAAGGAACTTTTCAAGGAAGGAAGAAAGGAAGAAAGAAAGAAAGAAAGGAAATAAGTATTGTTTGTCTCTTGGGTGGAGAGAGAGAGAGAGAGAGAGAGAGAGAGAGAGAGAGAGAGAGAGAGAGAGAGAGAGAGAGAGAGAGAGAGAGAGAGAGAGAGAGAGAGAGAGAGAGAGAGAGAGGGAGAATCTGTGTGTGTTGGGGGACAAAAAAAAAAAAAAAGATGAGGAAGAGGAATGTTGTGGAGGAAAGGGATGAGGGAGGAGGAATGTGGCGACACCCAGCAACAGGGGAATGCTATCTTCTGTGTTTATCTATCTATCTGTCTATCTGTCCTTGTATATGTCTGTTCTTCCTTCTACCTGTATTTATTTTACCTGTTTCTGTATTTTTCCTTCTATTGCCATTTTTCCTAATCTATCCACCTGTATTTGTTTTATCTTACCTGTCTGCTGTATTGTCTTTTCTTCCTTCATTATTGTTTGTGCCTTATACTGTAATTTGTTTATCTTCGTTTTTTTTTTTCTTTTCTTTCTGTTTTATTTATCTTTTCATCTGTTTTATTCTGTCTTCACCTGTATTTGTTTTTTCTTCCTTCTGTGTATGTGTATTGTTCTTATAAGTATAACTACTTTATTATTTATCTGTTTCTGTCGATCCATTTGTATAATTTCTTTTTATCCGTTTCTCTATTTCTCTTAGCCATCCATCTGTGTTTTATTCTACCTGTTTACCTGCCTAAATAATTACCTGTGTATGTGTTTTGCTCCATTTGTAAGTGTAACTACTTTTATGTTTATCTTTTAATGTATCTGTGTTCCTGTTAATCTCCTGTCCATTTCTATCGATTCATATGTATCTACCTTTTATCTTTTATCTATCTGTTTGTATGTTTTGTATGTTTTTGCTGTATCTCTTTGTTTCTCTCACTGTACACCTGCCCTTTTAAATGACGTTTACCTGTCCACCTTCATAAACTCTTATTGCTCCATATTCACCTGTACCTTTCTCTCTGTTTTTATTCTTCATGACCACTATATTCTCTCCCACTCCTCCTTCTCTCCTTATAATCAGTATGTTCTCTTCCGTCCGCCTCCTCCTCCTCCTGTCATCCATAATCTCTGTGTTTTCTTCTCATTCAAATCCTTTCCTCCTCCTCTTCCTTCTCCTCTATTGCTTTTTCTCCTTCTCTTCTTCTCTTCCTCTTTCTATAATGATTTCTTCTTCTTCCTTTCATTGTCAACTTAAATGTCTTAACTCTTCTTTTCTGTCTGTCATTAACACGTTGCTCCATACTCACCTGTACTCTCTTTGTATTGTATACAACTAACCCCTTCAGTTTTACATATTTTCGTCTCATGTGCGCTGTCCGTCTTCATTAACACCAACACCCTTTGACTGTCGCGGGAGGAAGGAGCGGTAGTGAGATGAAGTGAGGAGATAAAAGAGGAGATATATCATAGAGAGAGAAACCAAATACATAAAGAAAGAAAATATTGATAAGGAGGAAGTGAGGAGAATGCAGAGCAGAAATGAAGAATTGATTAGAAAAATATTTATTATGTTTAAAAATAGAAGCATAAACGAATGAAGTTAATCAAATGAAGGAGAGAGATTTTTATTTTATTATTTACAGCAAGGAGAGGTATCTCAAGGGCGCCTCCAAAAGAAAAAATGAAGAGGCCAGAAAGAGATCAGTTTTAATTGAAGCATGAGGACAAAATATTAAAAGCGATGAGGAGTTGAAATTAGAATACGAGGAAGATAATGTGATGATGGTGTTGATGGTAATGATAATATCGTGATGATGGTTAGAAGGTGGTGATTTCGTTGTTGTTATTGTCGAGGATATTATTTTCGTACTGACGTATGATTAATTAAACAGAATATAAGATGAATTAATGAAGCATAACCATTCAAAGATACGGAAAGAGTGAAATCACCTGTGCTGGCTAATCAAGACAGGGAGATGCCAGGTAGAGGCATGACAAATAATGCTGCTGGGATTTCTCCTGCAAGTAAGTATGGTACTACTGTCACACACACACACACAGGTGAGATGGTGTTGATGGTAATGATATAGGGCGGTGATGATGGCAGTTAGAGATAGTGCTTGTCGTTACTGTTTTGTTGTTGGTGGTGGTGGTGATGGTGGTAGATAATGGGTTGGTGGGAGGTCCTAAAACGGCGGCGTCTTTCATCTTCCATCATCGTCTCCAGATATAAATGCCCAGGTGAATTTATATACATACGATAAACTGTAAAATTGAAGATATAAAAGAAAACGTGGTGAAATGAGGAGAAGGGGTGAAAGGCTAAACGAGGAAGTGGGTAAAAAAAAGTAAGAAAGAGGAAGGAAGGAAGGAAGGCATGAAAATTAGAAGGAGATAAAAGATATGAACGAAAATATGCTAAGAGAATGCAGGAGGTGAAATAAAGGAGGAGAAATGGAAGGAGAAAATAGGAGGTGAATAATAGAGAAATATGAGAATAGAAAGCGAGATTAAAATATGAAAAATGCGAAGGTTAATTAAGAACGTGATGAAGAATGAAAAAAATGAAAATGACCTTAATTAAAATAGGACTAATCAAAGGAGATAAGGAGATGAAGAGGCTATATGCAACAGAAAAAAAAACGGAGAGGTAAAAATAGATGAGGAGGTTAGCGTAATACATAATGATGGGAGATGAAGACTAAGAAGATAATGACGATTGAAAATAAAAGAGATGGGACACACACACACACACACAATACTCAAAACAGAACGAGAGGATAAAAAACAAAACAAAACCATGAAATAAAAGATTAAAAGAAATTTACAACACCATAAAAAAACTAACTCAGGTAAAGCTAATTAAGGCCAGAAGCGAGGTCAAGGCGTAGGCGTTCTGGAGGTCACCTGAGACTACACCTGGGAAAGTTTGCAGGTCTGGAAGTTCAGGTAACACGACACTGGAGAAGGAAAACTATGCTACAACCTTACCTTCTGGACCGTGTTACCTGCCCGAGCGAAGGAGGAAGCGAGGGAGGGAGGGAAGGATCTGCGTTTATTGTCTTAGGTTACCTTTAGTGCAGTTTCCCTGGGCTCTCAGAATATCGTTTCGCCCCATAACCTGCTGTAGGGGATAAAGCGATATAACTGTACACTTGCAGATGAATACGACTAACAAAATAGAGATACATACCAAGGAAGGGAAGGAAAGAAAACAAACAGAAAGGAAAGAAGAATGGAATGAAGGAAGAATTTGAGTAAGGGAAAGAAAGATTGTGGAGAGAAGTTACAGATCAAGGTAAAAAGGAAGGAAAAGAAAAGGAGGAGGGAGGGAACGAAGGGGAAAGTGTTGCAAGCAAACAGGCAAGCAGGTAGGGAAGGAGGCTATGAGGTTGGGACAAGGTACAGACAAACAGTTAGGCAAGGAGGCAGTGAGTTGGAGATAGTTACGTAAGAGTAAAACAAAGTAATGAAAAGGAGGAGGAAAGGAACGAATGAGAGAGGGAAGAACGCAGATCAGGGTTGGCCGATTTACGTAATGATGATTTAAATCAGTGATTTAAATCAAGATTTAAATCAAATGATTTTTTTTTTAAATCATTGATTTAAATCAATATTTACTTCTGCCCAAACCAACATGGAATGTAAAGGAAAAATGCATATAGCTCTCCATGCTTTCCCAGACTTTGAAGGAATTCTGCTAAAATGTTCCCACATTGGATCACTCTTCTTACCAGATGCATTAATCTTAAATAAATAAAAAAATCTGATTTAAATAAAAAAAATTATGATTTTTTTTATTTAAAAAAAAAAAATCACCAACCCTGCAAGCAGTTAGGTAAGGAGGTAGGCATGTGGGTAATTAGGCAGGTGGGTAAGTCATCTCGGTGGGCGAAAGCAGGCACGTGAGAGGACAGGTAGGCAGGCAGGAAAGAAGAACGAAGGAAGGAAGGAAGGCAAGGCGGCATAAAGGTAAGAAGGAATGAAAGGAGGCCAGGCAGGCAGTCAGACAGGCAGGCAGGTATCGTATGCGTCAGGTGAGCGCGGCATGAAACAGGTGAATGGCGGAGAGTAATACGAGGAGGAAAGAGGAGTAATTGAGGTATTAAGCAAGACCTTGGAAGGAGAGGGGAGGGGAATGGAGGAAGGGAGGGAGGGAGGGAAATGAGGAGAGAGGAATTGCGTGGAGAAAAAAAAGAGCGGGTATAAATTGCACGATAAAGTAAATTGGAGGGGAGGAAAAATGGAAAAGGAAAAAGAAGAAGAAGAAGAGCTCAGATAGGAAGGAAAGGAAATAGAGGAAGATAAAAACGTGCAAGAAACTGAAAGAATAAGAAAAGGAGAAGGGAAAAAAATAGAAAACAAAGAGAAGGAAAATTAAAACGACGGAGATTGAGGAAAATACGAAAAACTGAAAGAGTAGTAAACAGAGGAATAAAGATAGAGAGAGAAAGTAACAAGAATAAACAGAAGCAAAAGAAGAGGAGGAGGAGGAGGAGGAGGAGGAACGTGTTGTGTTGCACCTGTAATCAGTTTGTGATCTTGTGGCAGGCAGGTGAGGTGTGTGTGTGTGTGTGTGTGTGTTACCTGAAGTTGAGATGAAAAAGAAGAAAAAAAAGATGAAGAAGAGGAGGAGGAGTATGATGCTTTGAAGTTGGTAAAGATGTTGATAATGACAGGGGAGGAAGACAGAGAAGAAGAAGAAGAAGAAGAAGAAGAAGAAGAAGAAGAAGAAGAAGAAGAAGAAGAAGAAGAAGATGCACGAAAAAACAAGGAGTTGAAGAAGAAGAAGAAGAAGAACAAGGAGGAGAAAGTAAACACAAAAAAAACAAAAACATGATAACAAGAACACAAAAAATGATGATGACAGAATAATGAAGAGGAAAGAGTGAGACGAGAACGGTCAAAGGAGGAGGAGGAGGAGGAGAAGGAGGAGGAGAGCGATGGTCGGGGAGGTGTGTATCAGACGCGTGAGGAAATGATTAATGGCGCCGAGTGAGGGAACGGCGGATTGGAAATTAATGACTGTGTGGAGGGAGAGAGAGAGAGAGAGATAGAGGTGTTGATGTGGTGGTGGTAGCGGTGGTGGTGGTGGTGGTAGTGTGTTTGTATGTGTGTGTGGGGTGATTGGTGCTTTGGTTGTGGGTGAGTGTTTGTGTTTGTTTACTTTGCTCTCAGGAGAAGAAGAATAAAATAAGAACAAGAAGAAAAACAAGATGATGAGGAGGAGGAGAAGGAGCAGGAGAGAGTCAATGCAGAAAGGAGAAGGAGAAAGAGAAGTAGAAAGAAAGGAATGAAAGTAATAATAATAATCAGCAGCCGAAAAAAAAATAACATGAAGAAAAAAAAGAAGAAAAAGAAGGTGAAGAAGAAGAAAAAAAAAGAAATAATAATAATAAGAAGAAGAAGAAGACTTGCAGGCGAAAGTGAAGGTTTATTACCGTACAAAAAAAAGGAAAAAAAAACAGTTCACATCATAATTGTGGTAAAGACTTAATAGCAGACGAGAGAGAGAGAGAGAGAGAGAGAGAGAGAGAGAGAGAGAGAGAGAGAGAGATAGAGAGAGAGTGAGAGAGATAGAGAGAGAGAGCATATTGGAACGAGGAGAGAGAGAGAGAGAGAGAGAGAGAGAGAGAGAGAGAGAGAGAGAGAGAGAGAGAGAGAGAGAGAGAGAGAGAGAGAGAGAGAGAGAGAGAGAGAGAGAGAGGAGAAAGGAAAAGAGAGAAGGATGAATGAGGAGAAAGGAAGAGAAGAGGAAGAGAGAGAGAGAGAGAAGGAGAAGAGGATGAAGAGGAGGAGACTAGAGGAGAAGAGGAAGAAGAGAGAGGAGAAAAGAAGGGAGGAAAGTGGAGATGGTGAAATGAAAAGAAGATAGAAGAGAAGTTTATAGAAGGGAAAGGGAAAAAAAAAAAAGAGAAAAGAATGAAACAAAAGGAAAAGGATGCTGTCAGGAGAGAAAGATGAAGGAGAGAGAGATGAGGAGAAGAGGAGGAGGAGGAGGAGGAATGAAGAAAAGAAAAGAGAGAGGAAAAGAGGAAGAGAAAAGAAGAAGAAAAGGATAACATGAATAGAAAATGCTGGTGAAGATGAGGAGTGAGGAGAGAGTGAGAGAGAGAGAGAGAGAGAGAGAGAGAGAGAGAGAAGGAGAGAAGAAAGAGAGAGAGAGAGAGAGAGAGAGAGAAAATAGAAGAGATAAAGAGAAGAGAGAGAGAGAGAGAGAGAGAGAGAGAGAGAGAGAGAGAGAAAAAGGTGATGAAGAGAGAGAGAGAGAGTGAGAAAGATGAGTGAGGAATAATAGGTGAGTGAATCAGTGATGAATAAAGGAGAGAGGAGGGAGGAGAGGAGGGTGAGGTCAGGGTTGAAGGGACGTAGCGAAAGGAGAGTCAGATAAGGATTGAAGGGTGAGAGAAGGAGAATCTTTGAACTTACAGAAGGATCAAAGTGTGTCCTGCTATGTCCACGCGTGTCTTAATTAATCCTAAGGTGAATAATATCGAAAAAATAACCCGAAATGTGAAGAGATAGATGGGGAAGTTGCAGGGGAAGGTGGAGGTGTTGGAGGAAGAGATGGTTTGTAAGTTGAGATTGCAAAAGGAAAAGACTCTCCGCTAGATGATGATAGTGGAAGGTATGGATGTTAGTGGAGAAATGGTGTTAGAGATTAGAGATTGGGCTGGAAAGGTAAGGAAAAGGGATTTGAAGGATGAGAAGTTGGTTATGGAATGGAAAGGAAGGCTGTGGAGTGAGCTGAATGGGAAGGGTTGTGTAGGAGGAACTTGGCGTGGATGAAGAATGAGCTTGTATGTTGTGAGTGGGCGTGGTAGATGTGGGAAGGTGGGGGTGATGGAGGAGGAGAAGTAAACAAAAAATGAAGAGGAGGAGGATAATGATGCTATGAAGTTGGTGAGGATGTGTGTAATGACAGGGTAGGAGGAAACTGAAGAAGAAGAAGAAGAAGAAGAAGAAGAAGAAGAAGACGAAGAAGAAGACGAAGAAGAAGAAGAAGAAGAAGAAGAAGAAGAAGAAGAAGAAGAAGAAGAAGAAGAAGAAGAAGAAGAAGAAGAAGAAGAAGAAGAAGAAGAAGAAGAAGAAGAAGAACAGAGAACATAAAATTTAAACTTGTATATATTTCATTTTTTGCATCTCCTGGTTTCTTTATTGGAGTATGATCTTGCGGTTATTGATTCCCTTTTTGCGTGTACTAACTCATGGTCTCCTCGTGTTGTACTATAAAAAGAAACATATATAATACTAACTGATGCAAGCCCAGATGTAAGATGGAAAAATAAGAGAGAGAGAGAGCGAGAGAGAGAGAGAGAGAGAGAGAGATTATAGCAAGAGTTTTTTAGGGCTACCTGGGTGAAAGTTGTGATGGGTGGCTCAGTGGGAGGAAAGATAAAGGGACAGGTAGGCGGAGGAGGAGAAGGAGGAGGAGGAGGAGGAGGAGGAGGAGGAGAAGGAGGAGGAGAGGGAGGAGAGATATAAGAGGAAAGAAGAGTGAAGGAAAGGGAGGGAGGAGATAGAGAGAGAAGAAGAGAGAAAGGAAGAGAGAGGAGAAAGGAGAAGAAGAGAGAAAAGGAGGAGGAAAGAGGAGAGTATGGGGAGAGTGGGAGGAGGGATGGGGATGGGATGGGATTGTAAGGGTGATGGGGGGGGTAGTTGGGAGAGGGAAGGATGTGGGGGAAATGGGGGTGATAGTTGAGGAAGGGTTGGAGAGGTGAATTTATTGGTGAGGGGTAATGGTGTGTGAGCGAGGAGGTAATAGATAGGGAGGCTTAGGGGATGGGGAGAGGGAGGAAGGGATGAGTAGGTTGAACAGGTGGGTGAGGATGAGTTATGGAGGCTGGGTAGGGAGGGAGGGAGGGAGGGAGGGAGAATCTTAGTACGATGAATTGTGTACTTATTGGGTAGGAATTTTGATGGGGTGTTGGGGTGAGGGGGTAATGTAGGGGTGGGAGTAGTGGGTTGGTGGGTGAGTGGGTGGGGGAAGTGGGTAAGGGGAGAGATCTATGTGTTGTTGTTGTTGTTGTTGTTGCTGTTGTTGTATTCCTCTTCCAGTCCTTCCATTTTCTTTCATATCCTTCTATTCCTTTTGAGCCACGTGATGAGGGAGAAAAAGGTCATGTTTGGGGGGGGAAGGGGTGATGGCGTTGAGGTGATGTGATGGGGAGGGGGGGAATTGGAGGGAGGGGAGGTGAAGGAAGGGAGGAGTGGGGAAGGTCAGGGAAAACTTATGTGTTGGGAGGGGAAGTGAGAGATGGGATTGGGGAGAAGGTGAGGGGTGGGGGTAGGGGAGGGGGAGAAGTTGAGGGATGGGGGTAGGGGAGGGGAAAGTGAGGGGTGGGGTTGGGAATGAGGTGAGGGATGAGGGTAGGGGAGAGGAAAGTGAGGGGTGGGGTTGGGGAGGAGGTGAGGGATGGGGTTATGGAAGGGGAAGGTGAAGGATGGGGTGGGAGGGAAAGGAGGGGTGGTGGAAGGAGGGAGGAAAGGGTGTGGGGAATGGCAGCTGGTTGGGAGGTGGCTTCCTTCTCTCCCCAGATGGCAGCGCCACTACCAGCTGATTCTCCTCCTCCCCTCCTCCCCTCCTCTTCTCCTCTCCCCTTTTCTCCTCCTCCACTCCCCTCATTTTCCTCCTCCTCCTCCTCCTCCTTTTTCCCCACCCCCACCTCTCCTCCCTCCTAGCACAAGAAGAGGAAAGGGGAGGAGGGAGGAGGGGAGAGAGGAGAATAGCGGTCGTTGCTTTCTATCGATTTACTCCTCCCTCCCTCCTCCCTTCTTCTCCCTCCTTCCTCTTCCTCCTTCCTCCTCTCCTCGTCTCCCTCTCCCTCGTTTCTCCTAGGCCTTCAACGCTTAGGCCCAATTTGTGTGTAGGCCGACGACCCCCCGACACACACACACACACACACACACACACACACACACACACGACGAAAGGAATAAAATGTGCAGAAATTGACGAGAGAGAGAGAGAGAGAGAGAGAGAGAGAGAGAGAGAGAGAGAGAGAGAGAGAGAGATGGGAATGCTGGAGAGGAGAGAGAAGAGAGAGAGAGAGAAGAGAAAGGACAGACAGAGAGAAGAGAAGAGGAGAGGGAGGAGGGAGGTCTGAGAGGACACAGAGAAAGAGAGAAAAGAAAGAAATGGAAAAGAAGATCAGGGGGTGGGGGACAAAGGAGGAAAAGAAAGGAATGGAAAGGAAGCTCAGGGTAGAGGGAAGGGAAGAGAGGAGAATCTAGAAGAGAGAGTCAAGAGCAGGAGGAAAGCTAAACGAGATGATCCGATGAAGCGAGGAATAGAGAGACGGGGATAGAGGATGCTGAAAGGAGATAAAGACTGAGGCATAGCAGCGAAGTAGAGACAGAGTAAAGGACAGATAAATAGAATGACAAAGGGAGATAGAGATAGCATGGGAAGTTGAAACGAGATGAACAGATGAAGCGAGGAATAGAGAGACGGGGATAGAGGATGCTGAAAGGAGATAAATTCTGTAGCGTTGCAGCGAAGTACAGACAGAGTAAAGGACAGAGAAATAGAATGACAAAGGGAGATAGAGATAGCATGGGAAGTTGAAACGAGATGAACAGATGAAACGAAGAATAGAGAGAGAGGGATAGAGAATGATGAAGGGAGACGATATTTAAAGACTGGACCATTGCAGCGAGGACACAGAGACGGAGGGAAAGAGGGAAGTTGAAACGAGATGAACAGATGAAACAAAGAATAGAGAGAGGGATAGAGGATTATGGAGACGATATATATAGACTGGACCATTGCAGCGAGGACACAGAGACGGAGGGAAAGAGGGAATTTGAAACGAGATGAACAGATGAAACATGATGAAGGGAGACGATATTTAAAGACTGGACCATTGCAGCGAGGACACAGAGACGGAGGGAAAGAGGGAAGTTGAAACGAGATGAACAGATGAAACAAAGAATAGAGAGAGGATAGGATTATGGAGACGATATATATAGACTGGACCATTGCAGCGAGGACACAGAGACGGAGGGAAAGAGGGAAGTTGAAACGAGATGAACAGATGAAACAAAGAATAGAGAGAGGGATAGAGGATTATGGAGACGATATTATATAGACTGGACCATTGCAGCGAGGACAGAGAGACGGAGGGAAAGAGGGAAGAACAGAAGGAATGAGGGAGATAAAGAGGACCTGGAAAGCTGTACCAGGATAAGCAGGTGAAAGAAAGGATTATAGAGAAAAGGATAAAGAATGATAAAGGGAGAAGAGATGTAGACTGGAGCGTAGCAGTGAAAGACAGAGTAACAAACTGAGCATAGGAGATAAAAGGTAGAAGTCCTGGAAAGCTGAACTGAGATAAACAGGTGAAAGGAAGGATTATAGAGAAAAGGGTACAGGATGATAAAGGGAGACAACGATATAGACTGGAGCGTAGCAGTGAAGGACAGAGGAACAGATTGAGAAAGGGGGATAAGAAACAGAAGTCCTGGAAAGCTGAATTGAGATAGACGAACGGGGGATAGACATTATTGGATGAAAGGCGATGCAGGGAGACTGAGATAAAGACAAGCGAGGGAGTGAAGGACAGAGGGACAGCGGAAAGGACAGAAGAACAGAGGGAGTGAGGGAGATGAGAAGAGATGAAATGAAGGATAAAGATAAGGAAGGACGCTGAGAGGAGACAGATAAAAACTCAACCACGGCAACGAAGGACAAAAGGACAGAGGGAAGGACAGGGAGGGACAGACGGAGACAGCAGTGGCGGTGGTGGTGGTGCTGCTGGTAGTGATTGTGGCGCCAGTGACATGTTGCAAGAATCCAAGGGCGCACCAGTGGCACCAAGTTAGAGGGCCACGCGCACGCCACTCACCACTCGCCGCGCGCCCGCCCCCACGCCCGCACGCGCCTCGCAGTGCCACGTCTCCTCCAAGACCCACCAGGGAGCCTCTTGTGCCCCCTGGAAGACGCACACGCCCCCCCAGGTAGTCCACGGGGCGCTATGTACTCACCTGTGTTTATTTTGTGCTCGTGAGAAGGGAAGGCGATGTGATGATGGTGCCTCATTGTGTTGGTGGTGTTGATAGTGGTGGTGATGGTGTGATGAGTGTGGAAAATAGTGATGATGTGTGGTGATGATGTGATGGTGAGTGAAGGAATGCTGCGACGACTACTACTTCGACGATGATGATGTTGGTGACTGATGAAGGTTTGAAGTTGTGTGATGTTGCGATTCATTTCCCTTATTTTTTTATGGAGGGGTCATCATCTCTTTGTGTGTGTGTGTGTGTGTGTGTGTGTGTGTGTGTGTGTAGATGTGGACGAAAATGACTTACATGGACATTAACTGATTCTTTATGATGTGGTAATAGCCCAGTTTTAAGACCCATCCATTCTTTGACTACCTCCCCACCCCCCTTTCCTCACCTCCCCACCTCCCATCCACTTCCCTACCTACCTGACAACCCACACGCCTACCTACCCATCCTGTCACGACCCCCCCCCCCCCGTACACCCTGTCCCCTCCACCTACCCTCGTGTCCAATCATCCACCCATCTACCTTTCATCCTTTCTATATTCCCTGTCACTCTCCATCTACACCTGTCCCTTTACCTGGCTCCCCATTCACCCGTTTACTCGTTCATCCATCTTTCTACCCCTGTCAGCTGTTATCCATATACTTATTCATCCATATCTACTTATACATACGCCTACCTACTTACCTGTTCACATACTCATCCACTTACTCATTTCTCACCCACCTTTCCATCTTACTAACCTCTGACTCATCCATTTTCCCACCTAACGCACCCTAACTTATTCACCTTCCTATCCACTCATCCATTTACTCCCTGTTCTCACTCACCTTACCCACTCTCTCTCCACCCACTCACCCACCTACACACCCACCTGTCCTTACCACCCTGCATACTCACTCATCAGAAAGACAAACAGACACAGAAAGACCCAAGACTCTGCTCCAGTTCTTTGTGGTGCGAGTTAGGAGTTCGAGGCGAAGCAGAAAGAAAGTGAAAAGAGAAAGAAAATATGTATAAGGGAGAGAATATCAAGCCTCGGAGTTCTGTCTTTTGAGGCCGTGAAAGAAAGAATGGAGGATAGCAAGGAAGAGAAGGGAGAAAAGGGAAGCGCTATTATTTCTGATGTTTTTTTTTTTGGTTTTGATACGGAAGAAATGATGAAAAAGAGGAGGAGGAGGAGACGAAAAGGAAAAGTCACAGAATAATGTTGTTGAGAGAGAGAGAGAGAGAGAGAGAGAGAGAGAGAGAGTCGTGAGGGCAGAAATAAAGGAAGGACAGATGGAGATAAAAGATAATGAATGAAATAAAGTAAGAAGGAAACACTCACAAAAATAATTGGAGCAAGCAAATTGAAGGGAAAGGAAGACATTAGAGAGAAGAAAAGTCGTTCCGTGTAAAATCTTTGCTCATTAATGTCTTGAAAAACTTAAACATGCAACTTTCCCTCGTTAATTAGTTAGTCCCTCGAGGCGTAGATGATGCTAATGATTGTGTTTTGTTTATAGACATAACAATAAGACGACTTTCTCTTCTTAGGCTCGCCATGAAGGCAAACTTGAGTCATTACAATTGTGTTCATAACCACAAAGAAACACAAACTGACGACCTCGCTTTGTTGGTGCACGCGTGAAGGGAATGTTCGTTGTGTTTGTGTTTTTGGGAATGCTCAAAATACACAACTTTCTCCTTAGGTATAATATTGATGTGATTATTAAGGTTATATGTTCTCTTCTATGGTTAATATTACTGTTTTTGTTTGTGGTTTTGGAAGACAGAGCAAAGACTTAACAAAAAGGGGAATATATGTTTACGAAATGTTGATCGGTACATGGAAAAACAGGATTTGCTGAAAAGGTTTAATTTAGGGTCAGGAGAGGTTTGCTGACCCTCCTTTGAAGAAATTGAGTCGTGGTAGGGAGGAAATACCGTTCAAGAAAATGCTGTTATGGAGTTTACCAGTGAAAGGTTTGAATTATTGAACTCACTGGCTATTATTATTATTATTATATTATTATTATTATTATTATGCTT
>NC_066575.1:1818908-1825500 GCF_024679095.1 Eriocheir sinensis | reverse complement strand
TAAAGCCGTTCTTTAGATGGTCATTCTTCTTAAGGTTCTTCTGTCTCTGCATTCTAAGTTGTTTTTGTTAGTGAAGGCAAAGCGGTCTTCTTTAATTGAGGTGTTGAAGGAACTCTTTGAGTGTACAGGATGGTATGTTTTTGTTGCAGTGTGATGGATATGTTTGAAGTGATTTTACTTTATACGATGTTAAAGAAGAATATTGAGTGTTTTTTCTGTTACGATGTTGTAAGAATTTACGATTTTGTCATACGATGTTGAGAGAATTTATGTTGTGACTTCCTCTACGTTTTGTCTGCAAGGTTAGGTGTCCAGTACAGAACTCTAGAAGTTAGTATTTCTTTTCTTTTAATTTCGTCCACTTAAACTGATTCTGATTTGACGGCTGTTAAAACTGAATACTTAAAACTTCAAATGTGTCGTTGTACAAAAAGTGGAACTCCTCCCTTTCTTTCCTCTCTTCCTTGGGGTGATATAGCCAACCAACGCCACAACACAACGCAACACTCAACCACCGTTGCAAAGGTGTGCCCCAAAGACTTCATCGACTATGTGAAACATCCGGGGACCAGTTATTCCAAATTCAACAAGTGTCTGTGATCACTGTAATATACTATTCTGATACACACGCTTTTCTCCTCAGTGAATCCACCTTATCCGAGACTTCTGCTGCTGGTATAGTTAGGGTATTGTAGTATAAGAGGAATAGTTCAGATCCATGAGGAAAGAAGTCGTTAAGTAGATGTTAGTGTCGTTATTAAAAGTAAAAATATAATGAGAATACCAATAAGATTAAAACTTTACTGAATGATCAGATATTAAGTAAGAAACAGTTAAGTAAGTAATCCCTGTGAAAACCCCGAAACATTCCCCGCTTGTCGCCACAACACTGTGTGGGCACTGACGCAGCGGCAACACGTGACACTGGCGTCAACACCTTAGCAACCCTTGGCCGGGGAAGCCCCTGACGCCGAAGCCGCTCCTTGGTGTCGCCGCCGCCTGCGGGCTCTCAGGAGCTGCCGCTGCCGCTCGATCGCTGCCAGGCGGTTCTTGATCTTGGCCTGGACGGCGCGCACCTCGGCGGGCGGCCCCGTGATGGTGACGCTGCGGGACTCCGTGTCGATGGCGGGCGGCACGGACACCCTCACGCCGGGGTGCTGCTGCTGCAGCTTCAGGAGCTCCTCGCCCCCGGGGCCCACCACGAGGCGCCGCCTGTTGGGCGCCACGTCCAGCACCGCCGTGGCCACGGCCTGCTGGCGGAGCCGTGCAGCCTCGCGTATCTGAGCCTCGATTTCCTGGAGGCGCGCGGCGACTTCCCGCGATGCGGCGACCGCCTGGCTCTTGGGGCCCCTGAAGGTTACGTGGGCGTCGGCGTCCTTCGGCAGCGGCACCGCCACGTGCACGCCGGGGTAGTCCCGCCGCAGCTGCCGGACCGTGTCCCCGCGCGGGCCGATGACGTGCCTGCGTCTGGCCGGCGGCACCGGCAGCCGCACCGTCACCACGTCCTCCTGCCAGGACTGCCGCACGCTGTGGAGGGGCGGGCTGGGCGGGGCTGCCTTGGGCTGGGCCGGGGCGGGCTTCTTTTTCCTCCTGGTGACTTTCTCCGTAACATTCTTCACCACAGATTTGGCCTTTTCCGTGACCTCAGGCTTTGGCGCCTCCTTCTTCTTGACCTCAGGCTTTGGCGCCGCCTTCTTCTTGACCTCAGGCTTTGGTACCGCCTTTTCCATGACCTCAGGCTTTGGTACCGCCTTTTCCATGACCTCAGGCTTTGGTACCGCCTTTTCCATGACCTCAGGCTTTGGCGCCTCCTTCTTCTTGGCCTCAGGCTTTGGCACCGCCTTTCCCCTGGCTTCATCCCTTGGCGCCGCCTTCTTCTTGACCTCAGGCTTTGGCACCGCCTTTCCCTTGGCTTCATCCCTTGGCGCCTCCTTCTTCTTGACCTCAGGCTTTGGCACCGCCTTTCCCTTGGCTTCATCCCTTGGCGCCTCCTTCTTCTTGGCCTCAGGCTTTGGCACCGCCTTTCCCTTGGCTTCATCCTTTGGCGCCTCCTTCTTCTTGACCTCAGGCTTTGGCACCGCCTTCTTCTTGACCTCAGGCTTTGGCGCCTCCTTCTTCTTGACCTCAGGCTTTGGCACCGCCTTCTTCTTGACCTCAGCCTTTGGCGCCTCCTTCTTCTTGGCCTCAGGCTTTGGCACCGCCTTTCCCTTGGCTTCAGCCTTTGGCGCCTCCTTCTTCTTGGCCTCAGGCTTTGGCACCGCCTTTCCCTTGGCTTCAGCCTTTGGCGCCTCCTTCTTCTTGACCTCAGGCTTTGGCACCGCCTTTCCCTTGGCTTCAGCCTTTGGCGCCTCCTTCTTCTTGGCCTCAGGCTTTGGCACCGCCTTTCCCTTGGCTTCAGCCTTTGGCGCCGCCTTCTTCTTGACCTCAGGCTTTGGCACCGCCTTTCCCTTGGCTTCAGCCTTTGGCGCCGCCTTCTTCTTGACCTCAGGCTTTGGCACCGCCTTTCCCTTGGCTTCAGCCTTTGGCGCCTTCTCCTCCTTGACCTCAGTCTTGGCATCCGTCTTGTGATCGTCTTTGACTTGTGCGTCACCAGATCCCTTCAGCACATCGGCGGGGCCAAGGTTCTTGCGCTTCCTCCTCCTTTTCTTTTTCTTCTCTTCCTTCCCCTCGGAGGGCGCCGCCTCCGCCGCCAGCGTGCAGCTCAGCGTCTCCTGGCCCGCGAGACCCTCGGGGTCCTCGCTCACCACTTTGTTCTGCACAAAGTCGTCTGGAACTAACGACACTTCGGCCGCTTCCTCTGTTTTATCGGCGGCCTTGTTATCGGCATCGTCATCTGTACTTTCCACCTCTGTGTACACTGTGCCACCGCCTTCTTCCTCCACCTCCTCACACTCCACAGTCTCTGCAGTGGCCAACACATTCATATTCTCAGGATCTTTCACCACCTCAGACGCCATACAGTCCTCTACAGCGGATGATAAGACTGTAGGTGTAGTTGACTCTACAGTCACAGACTCATCGTCTGGTGGCGTGGCGCTGCTCTCCTCCTTCTTCACCATCAACTCTTCCACAACTGCTGTCGCTGTTGTCCAAGTTTCCTCCGTTACATCCACATCGGCTGCCGGGGTTGCCCAATCTTCCACCAGTGCCTCGCCGGCATCGGCTTCAGGGGCATCCACGAAACAGTCGTCGCTTGGGCTTCCCTGATGCCCATTAACCCCCTTCACTGAGCGGCGGACGAGGCGACGCGCGGCCATGAGGCCCAGAGGCACCACCAGCGCCAGGATGATGCCCCAGCACAGGCGGGCCCCGAAAGCCTCGTGGTCGGCCTCGGCCTCGACCACCCGCTCCTCCAGGCAGGCAAGGAGCCGCCCTGCCTGGCGGGGCTGCAGCAGCAGCCGCCACCAGCAGGCCGACGCCTCGCCCGGCACCAGCCCGCAAGCCTCCAGGGGGTCCAGAGGGGGACTGGGGCGCAGGGGGCCGAGCCACCCTTGGCGGGCCAGCACCTCCCGCGCCCGCCACACGTTGGTGGCGTGGAGGCCCTTGTCCTCCCACGCCTGCACCGCCTCGCACACCCGCGAGGCGGTGGTCGCGGCCTTCCACGCCGCGCCGCCGAGCAGGGCACCAAGGCCCAGCACGGCACCCATGAGAGTGGCCTTCACGATGGCCTGTTTGACGGTCTTCACTGCGATGTGAAGTTTCATTTCAATCTGAAGATGTGTATTTCAAAGGTAACCTTTGAATTGTAAAAGTACGGAGAGACGCTGCAAGGACCTTAGCGGAGAAAGGGGATGGTAACTTTGAGGGGATTGGGGAGCACACACACACACACACCCGGGAGGCGGGACACAAGCTACGACTGACCCCCGATACCCTTCACTGCAGGGTTGATAAAAGGCACGGATTGAACGAGATTGCCTATCTGTCTCTACCCAGCTTGGGAATGGAACGTGGGGCCTCTCTTTTGTGGCAAGGTTTCTAATCATTTCAGTACTCAGCTTGTGTGTGTGTGTGTGTGTGTGTGTGTGTGTGTGTGCTTGTTCGTTTGCATGGGAGGAGGAAGAAAACAAAATAATTGAACATTAAAAGTAAAAAAAAAAAACATTTTTTCCGACTTTTTACATATTTCTTTATAGGTTAAGTGAAAAATGAATGAGAGAGAGAGAGAGAGAGAGAGAGAGAGAGAGAGAGAGAGAGAGAGAGAGAGAGAGAGAGAGAGAGAGAGAGAGAGAGAGAGAGATGCTTCAGGCACTTATCCATAAAAGAAGGTAAAAAAAACTGTTGGTAGCGTCATAAATTTTACGCTTTAATGCTTCTAAAGGCGCCGGACATTAATTATTCTTTTTGTTTTGAATTTTTAAGAGCGGTATTAGGTAGAGGTTAAATGTTAAGGGATGGGGATTATAATACTCTTCTCAATGTTTAAATTTGAGGAAGTCAGCTTAAAAGATTCTTAGCCTGTGAATGAAAGAATTACTGTTTAAAGTTGACTAAATAGTGTTACGCTTCGGGAGGTGGAGGATGAGTGATGAACATAAGAACATAAGAACTTAGGAGTCTGCAAGAGGCCTTTGAACCTAAGCTCCCGAGAATCTAATTGTAATATCACTGTCCATGATTTTATCTGATCTATTTTTGAATGTGACATTTGTTTTGGCACTCACCACGTGACTGCTCAGCTTGTTCCACTTATCTACCAGTCTCTTTGTAAACCAATTTTTGCCAATCTCCTTGTTGAATCTGAATTGATCCAGCTTGAACCCATTACTACGTGTCCTATCCGGTTCTCTTACCAACAGAATGAATATCCCCCTTATTAAAGCCCTTCATCCATTTATAAACCTCGATCATGTCTCCACGCACCCATCGCCTTTCTAGAGAATGCAAGTTTAACTGTTTAACTCTAACAACTTTAACTGAACGCGTGGGTGTTGCGAACGTGGTGTCGTCATTGGATGTGTTGAACGCGGGGTGCACAGTCAAAGCTCCACCGTTGTCGTATTGCAATTTCCATCCATCACCAAGTTGCCGTAGATCACCCGCATGCTCTCCATAAATCCATCACTCTTGTCAAGGGAACCATCCAGGGGCAGCATAGGCCGAGCAGGAAGATAAATTATCACGGCAGTGTAAACATTCCACCAGCTCCACTAATGCGCCGCAGCAGACCAGCGGTGCCCACCCTTCAAGTTAAATACGGCGATGTTGTTGGGAGGCAGCTTAGCGTTGGATTTGGAGATATTTTATTATTGTACGTTGACAGCTGATCTCACTTTGTGTTAAAACTCTACAAAGGAGTCATTTAAGAGGACAGTCGTGGGTTGTGTACAGGTTGGCCAGGTACTCCTCGGTTTTATTATTGATATCATTATTATTATTATTATTATTATTATTATTATTATTATTATTATTATTATTATTATTGTAAGGAAAAGTATTACGAGTATTTCTAATGATTCTCTCAAACTGGTATAAGTACTCCACTTCCGGTAATGGAGAAATTTCATTGAACATTTTAGTGATATATTTTTAGGTTATCCTAGAATTACTGTTAGTCTGGTATGTATTACTATCAATTAAGGAAAATCGTGTAAAATTAACTTTTCTAGGTTATAGCCCATTCCTTCCTCGCATGCTCCACTCGTTTTGGAAGAAAGGAGAATTGAAATATGTCTTGTCATCGAGACGCGTGGAGGAACCCAAGAGGAGACATTCCAGGAAACGCGGCATGCTCTCGTTTGCAGCAATGGTATCTTTATTTTTATTTTCCGTGGCAGAGATGGTTCAGAGGGTACGAAGGGTTTGTGGGAGCACGATAACAATAACGAGTCGAGAGAGAGAGAGAGAGAGAGAGAGAGAGAGAGAGAGAGAGAGAGAGAGAGAGAGAGAGAGAGAGAGAGAGAGAGAGAGATGGATGGGCGGAGGAGATAAAAACAAAGGTGAAACTTGAACAAAACAAAATTGAAGTGGAAAAGTTTGGCAGCCTCACGTCCTGAAACGGAAGAAAAATAAAACAAACAAACAAACAAACAAACAAAAAATATACAGTCAGCATGCGATTGTAAAAAGCAGTTTGACCACACGGGACGGCATGAAAATAACACCTTTGAAATCTTTGCTGGCTTTAAAAGTAATTGTTTCACGGGGTTGCCAAAAAAAAACAAGAAAAAAAAAGTTGCGTCGAGTGAAAGCGAAGAAAACGGGCGATTCTACAAATGTTTTGCGCTGATGGTTCGAGCCGATAATTTTGTGTCGATATTTGCCGATTTCCGATTTAATCTCCACCCTCCTCCCCCTTTCTCTCTCTCTCTCTCTCTCTCTCTCTCTCATTTAGCTAGCTCTGCGTCACTTTTCGAGAGAGAGAGAGAGAGAGAGAGAGAGAGAGAGAGAGAGAGAGAGAGAGAGAGAGAGAGAGAGAGAGAGAGTTTATGAATAATATACTTTTGCAGTTGTTGGTTTCTCTGTTTTCTGTTTGGTTCCTCTCAGCAGCTGTGTGTGTGTGTGTGTGTGTGTGTGTGTGTGTGTGTGTGTGTGTGTGTCCGGCGTGGGCAGTTGGCCGTGATTCCTCTCCTTTCCTTCTCTCCATCCTTCC
>NC_066575.1:1791408-1813908 GCF_024679095.1 Eriocheir sinensis | reverse complement strand
AGAAAGAGAAAGAAATGAAGGAAGAATGAAATAGTGAATAAGGGAGAGATGAAGGAAAGTTTATTCTTGTGCGAGTGTGAAGGTACGATGGAAAGGAGAAGAGGTTGGGAGAGGAGAGGGAAGACGGTAAGGAGAGGGAGATAGTGAGGAAAAGGAGAGAGAGAGAGAGAGAGAGAGAGAGAGAGAGAGAGAGAGAGAGAGAGAGAGAGAGAGAGAGAGAGAGAGAGAGAGAGAGAGAGAGAGAGAGAGAGAGAGAGAGAGAGAGAGAGAGAGAGAGATGAAAAGAAACAGGTAAAATAAGCGAAGAAGTGTAGGGAAAGTTTCAGGAAGGGGTAAAATGGAGGAAAGGATAGGAGGGGAAAGAGGAAGAAGGGAAAAGGCAGGAGGGTTATGGAGGAAAGAAAAAAGAGAGTAAGGAACGGAAGGAGAAATATATTGATGATACATGAACGAAAAAAAAAAGAAGAAATGGTACTGAGGGGATGGAGGAAAGAAAAGAAAAAAAAGTGGCAAAATATAGACAGAAGGAAAAGAGAAGAGAAATCATGGAAATAAGAAAAGAAGTAAAAGAAAGATAATAGGAGTAGGGAACGGAGAAAAAAATAAATTGTTCAAACATGGAGGGAAAAAAAAATGGAGGGGAAATTGAGAACGTAACGGAGGAAGGAGTGAGGAAAGGAGGAGGAAGGGAGGTAATCTTGAAGGATGGAGGGAAGGAGGGAAAAAGGGGAGCGAGGGACAGGGTTAAGAGGTCGACAGGAAGAGGGGAAAGGGGAGAGAGGGACGCAGTGCAGATGTTAAGTGTTGGACGGCCCGTGACTCGCGTGAAGGGTGCACTAAGGAGAGGAAAAGAGGAAAGAAGGAAGATAGTTAAGAAGGAGTAAAAGATGATAATACGTATATGAAGGAAGATAATAAAGGGGTAAAGGGGGCTCGTGACTCGGGTGAAGGAGGATGCTAAGAAGAGTGAAGGAGAAAAGGAGGAAGCTTGTTAAAAAGGAGACGGGAATTATATGCGAGGAGGATAGAGAGGAAAAAAATAGAGGGAAAATTCGATGTGAAAGAGGATGCTGGGGAGGGTAAAGGAGAAGAGCTGGAAGATTGTTAAAAAGGAGAAAGGAATATGCGAGGAGGATAGAGAGGAAAAAAAATAAGAGGGAAAATTCGATGTGAAAGAAGATGCTGAGGAGGGTAAAGGAGAAGAGCAAAAAGAAGTTAAAGGAGAGTAAAAAGGGATATAAAGAAAAGAAGGGAGTAAGAAAAGGAGGGAAGGGAATGTTATACGAGAAGAACAGAGAGAAAAAAAAATAAGTGTGAAAATTAGACATAGGATCATAAGGGAATGTGGATGAAAATACAAATAGAAGGGAAAATACAAATAGAGGAAAATAGAGATGAAAGGAAAATAAAAGATCTGATAAAGAATAGAGAATAAAATAGCTGGATAGAGATGAGAGGATAATTAAAGGTTAACTAAAGAAAATAGAGAAAGGAGGAAAGAAGAAAGAAAAGGAGAGGGTGAAAATGGTGAGGAAGAAAGAAGAAAATGGAGAAAAACATAGAAAAAAATAGAGTATGAAAGGAAGATGATAGACAAAAATAGATTGATCGAGAGAGACCTTGAAAGAAAAACAGCAGAGGGACGAAAAAGAGGAAAAAAAGGATTGTAAGAAGGAGAAAGAAATAGAAGGAATCGAGGAGATGGAGGAAAGGGAAGAGAAAAACATCAGAACCCCAAAAAATAAATGATAAATGACAGAGAGAGAGAGAGAGAGAGAGAGAGAGAGAGAGAGAGAGAGAGAGAGAGAGAGAGAGAGAGAGAGAGAGAGAGAGAGAGAGAGAGAGAGAGAGAGAGAGGCAAAAAAATACGAATGGTGTTGGCGGTTGTTCATAAAAAAAAATAAGGAAGCTGAAAATAAAGGTAAAAGAAAATATAATGGTGGGGGAAAAAATTAACAGAAGGAATAGAGAAGAAAAAGTTAAAAAAAAGAGATGAGCAGAAAAAAATAACGATTGAAGAAAAGTGCAAACCTCATGGGAGAGAGAGAGAGAGAGGGAGAGGGAGAGGGAGAGGGAGAGAGTGACGAACGAAGATATTTGAGAGAGGAACGAAAGTAAGAGAGAAGAAAATATAAGAAAGTGAATGGCAAGCGAAAATCATTGATGGAAGAAGGAAAGAATCAAAGAGAGGATGGAGGAGAGTAATAACACGGACTCGAGGTGGAGGGAAAGAGGAGAAAAAAAGGAAAAGGGAAAGAAAGTGTATTAGTGGTTGTGCCCGAGGAAATGGTGGAGGGGAAAGGCGGGAAAGGGAGTGGAAAGAAAAAAATAATGGAAGGGTATTTTTAGGAAGGGGAAATGGAGAGGAAAGATACCATATAGGAGAAGAAAGCGAACAGAAGAGATAAAAAGAAAGATTAGAAGGGAAATGAAAAGAGGAAGAGTAGGAGAGTAGGACAGACGAGAGAAGAGAGGCAGTCAGGAGGAAGGCAGGGAGGAGAGGAGGAGGAGGAGGAGGAAGACGAGGAAGAGAAGGAGAAAGGGAAAGGAATGAGGGTCGTTGGGAATGGGTTCAGTTTCCCCTCCTAACGACGTGAATTTGTTACCCCCACGACAAGGGTTCACCCGGCGGGACTTGGGAAGGGTGGTGGTGGTGGTGGTGGTGGTGGTGGAGGTGGTGGAATTAGGTTGTCTGTTTGTGTGTCTGTCTGTCTTCATAAGTCATTACCGTCTTTTAAATTCGTTTCCCTAATTGCCAGTATCATTATTATTTTCTTCTTTATCTCATTGTTCCTATCTTCATTTTCGTTATTAATTTTCCTCGTACATATTTTCATCATTGTTATCATTATTCTCATGTTCGTCGCGTTATCGGTACCGTCGGTGTCATCTTCAGTGTCGTTTTTCATTTTCATTGTTTTGTCATTATCTTTGTCCTCCTCCTCCTCCTCCTTGTCCTCGTCCTCGTTTCGTTCTCGTCCTCTTCAATTTGTTTATTGTCATTGGTGTGGTGTTATTGGTGCCGGTGAAGGATTAGATGGAGGTGGAGGAGATGGTGGAGGAAGAAGAGGAAGAGGAAAAGGAGAAGGAGAAATAGGACAAGGTGTAGGTGTAAGTGGAAGTGGAGATGGTGTTTGTGGAAGAGGAGGAGGAGGAGGAGGTGGTGGAGGAGGAGGTGGAGGTGGAGGAAGAGGAGGAGTGTAGGTATTATCGGACGGAATGAAGGAATATATTGGACTGCTCTCTTCAATCTTCGTCTGTCTTATCTGATGTATTGTTGACTGCTAAGAGAAGGAGAAGAAGAAAATGAAAAGGAAGAAAAATAACTGAAAATAAAAAAAAAACGAGGAATTTCATCAAAACCAACACCAGTAACATCACCATCAACAACAACTACAACAAAAACTACAGCAACAACAACCACTGCTACTACCACCACTACCACACGAAACAGTAAGCGAAAAATGGAAACAAAACGAACTTCCCAAAACGTGAAATACCTATGCAGTCACGCAACACACACACACACACACACACACGAGCGGTACACCTCGAAAAGACAATTAAAACTGCCGGAAATATTGTTGTCGCACCCCCTACCTGTGTGTGTGTGTGTGTGTGTGTGTGTGTGTGTGTGTGTGTGTGTCCCTTCCATTTTTCCCGTTCGACACTAGGCTGCAAGTCCCTCCGAAGCACCAAGGATTTTCGACGTTATCTGGCACCGAATACAAAAGCGCTTCGAATCCTCTTAACCCGAATACGAAGTCAATCCGCTAAGTGTGCCAGCGGATCACGAGAGAGAGAGAGAGAGAGAGAGAGAGAGAGAGAGAGAGAGAGAGAGAGAGCAATGGAACTTTTATAAACTGTATCAGATTAAGGCTAAAGCGATGAAGGTGTGTGTGAGAGAGAGAGAGAGAGAGAGAGAGAGAGAGAGAGAGAGAGAGAGAGAGAGAGAGAGAGAGAGAGACAGAACTCCAATGCAAGGTGTAAATGGGGTGTTAAATTAACCACCCGTGATCGAGAGAGAGAGAGAGAGAGAGAGAGAGAGAGAGAGAGAGAGAGAGAGAGAGAGAGAGAGAGAGAGAGAGAGAGAGAGAGAGAGAGAGAGAGAGAGAGAGAGAGAGAGAGAGAGATAATAAATATAAGAGAGAAGCGAAGGAAGGAGGGGAGAAAAAAATGAGAAGGGTGAAGGGAGGGGAGATAATTAAATAAAACAGGGCCTGAGAAAATGTAAAGTGAAAGTGAATGAATGAAATGTATAGAAGGAAAGTGTAATAAAGAGGGGAGAAAAGATAATGGAGAGAGAGCGTGAAGAGATTAGAATGGGGATATGGAAGAGGATGAAAATAATAGATGGATGTAGGAGAGGAGATGAAAGTTAAAGGCAGAAAAGAAAAGAGAAGTTTAAAAGGTGAAAGAATGATGAAAATGTGGAGATGGTGAAAAGGAAGAATGAGAAAGCAAAAAAAGAAGAGGCATGAAGGGATGGGAGATGATGTTTGAAGATGATGGTTTAGTAGAGGTGGACAACGGGAAGGGAAGAAAAGAGGACATGGAGAAAGGAAAAGGGAGGGAAGGTAGGAAAAGGAAGGAGTAGTGAAGAAAAAAAGGAGTAGATGTTGCAGGAATGAATGGATCAGAAAATAAAGTAAAAGAGTGTCGCAATAGGGAGAAGGAAGAAGAGTGGATAGATAGAATGAATAGATGAATGGGCAGGTGAGAGGGAATGGGTGAGGAGATAAGGGAAATGCAGAAAATTGGACAGGTGGAAGATTAAAGTCGTGAAAAAGAGATGGGAAGAGTGGGTAGAAGAGGAAGAGGAGATAGAAGTGATGGGATGGTGAAAGGAAGAGAGGAAGGGGAGAATGAGGAGGAGTTTAGTAGATATAAAGGTGATGGGAGGGTAAAGAAGAGAATGGGTTTAGATGGGGAGGAATTTAGAGGAGAGAAAAATAATGGGATAAAGGGATGGGTAAGAAATGGGAGTAGGGGATGAAAAGAGAGAAGGAAGAAAAGAAAATAGCAAGATTGGCACAGAAAAAAAGAAATTGGGTGGCTAGAACTAGATTTTCGAATTATACGATGCAAATTCCATTCTCTCTCTCTCTCTCTCTCTCTCTCTCTCGCTCCAGAACGAACCAGAAATGTGCAAAATGTTAAAAAAAAATAATAGGGTAGAAAATTCACCGTGGTTCAGAGGAAAAAGAGATGGCGGTTTCGGAGAGGAGGAGAAGGAGGAAGAGGAAGAACGGGATGAGGAGGAGGAGAAGGAGGAGGAGAAGAAGAAGAAGAAGAAGAAGAAGAAGAAGAAGAAGAAGAAGAAGAAGAAGAAGAAGAAGAAGAAGAAGAAGAAGAAAAAGGAACAAATGTAGCAGTAAGGAACGATATTGAAAAGGAAGGAGGGGAAGGAAAATATGAAAAGAAGAGGATTTACCGGAATAGAAGAAAAAAACATTAGAAAGAAAAGAAGTCAGAGGAGGAGGTGGAGGGAGAAGAGGAAACTGGGAAGCATGGAATAGTAGGCAGCAGAAAACGTGTTGTCTTTTTCTTGTGATTCCTGTAGCGCCGGTAGGCTTTCTTAAGGGGCTATTAGAACACAAGGAAACTGGAAGAGGCCTATAGGATCATTGATTTTACGGAACTATCTTGATCTTGTTCAGGAGGCAGATACTACACTGTGTAAGTCCCGCCTCTGTCTCTAGGAGGAAGTGGGGGTGGAAGAAGAAGAAGAAGAAGAAGAAGAAGAAGAAGAAGAAGAAGAAGAAGAAGAAAGAAGAGAAAGAACACAAAAAAGAAACAGAAACAGAATAAAAGATAGAAAAAAAAGAAAAAAGAAGAAAAAGACAGAAGGAAGAAAAAAGAGAGAGAGAGAGAGAGAGAGAGAGAGAGAGAGAGAGAGAGAGAGAGAGAGAGAGAGAGAGAGAGAGAGAGAGAGAGAGAACGGGGTTACTATTTTGTTACGGATACGGAATAAAAGTCCGTATATTTAAACGTATTTGCACATCACTTCACCTGTTTGAAAAGACTCTCGTAAAAGTTGCTGGGATTTTTATGGAGTGTTTTGTGATCCCGGGATAGTTTTACACGACTTCTGCACTTTGAATGGGAAAAACACACATGAAAACCGGGTTAACCTTCTCTCTGGACTTGCGAAATAGTCTTAATGGGTGTCCGATACGTTTAAGAATATGGAACGAATGGATTGGAAAATAGGAGTAAAAGGTTGAGGTAATAGGGAGAAGGGAGAAGAGCAGACAGACAGAATGAATAAATGCATGGAAAGGCATCTCTCGTGTCGCACCAAAGGAACGGTCAGTGTAATGCTTAATGTAGAACTGGATCGTTTTCGCACGTATAACATCTGCAGGAAGGTTGTTCAAAGGGAAGTTCGTGAAAATATAAAGCCCCTGCTGATGTCTGTATTGCATGACCTCGCTTGAATTAGGTAAGGTTTAAGTTGAGGACATACGCTATAGCTACGCGTGACCTCAGTGCTCATCTCCGTCGCGTTAGCCCTTGAACCTATTATGGGGGATTGGTCGACTGTTATTTCTGGTTATCGCCTTAGTTTGGAGTTCAAAATTCTTGCCGTGATCGATGTTATTGGATTAGTTCAGGTCTTTAAAAACTTGTGCCCAATCTCCTTGTAGTCCTCTCCTTTCCAGCGTAAAGAGGATGAGCCGCAAGGGTCGTTCCCCTTACGGCTGTGCCCTCAACGATAGTATCATTTCCATGGAGGAGGAGGAGGAGGAGGAGGAGGAGGAGGAGGAATAAACGGCAGAGAAATAAGAAAAAAAGAAAAACTAAGTGGAAAATGAAAAAAAGGAGGAGGGGGAGGAATAAGATGCGGGAAAAGTGAAAAAAAGTAAGAGAGGCAGGAGGAGGAGGAGGAATAAACGGCAAAGAAAAAGAAAACAATAAAGAATAAACGTTAGAGGAGAAGAAGAGGAGAAGGAGGAGCGGGGAAAAAAAGAAGTAAGAATAAGTGGCAGAAGAAAAGAGGGAGAGGAGGAGGAATGAAATGTGGAAAGAAAAAGAAGAAAGAAGAGGTGAAAGAAGTAAAGAGAAGGAGGAGAAGCAGTAAACGAGGAAGAAAAAAATAAAAGAAGACGAAAGAATAAGGGGAAAAAAGAAATAAAGGGAAGAAAAGGAGGAGGAGGTAGAGGAGGAATAAAATGCGGGAAAAATAAAAGGAATGAAGAAAAAGTGGAAGAAGAAAAGAGGAGGAGGAGGAAGATTCGAGTAGGTGGTTTCTGATACGCTGGACCGAACACGGACAGGATGTTACGTACTGTTATTGCTCTCTCTCTCTCTCTCTCTCGCGGGGGTGAGTGGTCTTTTTAGTGTGTAAATGATGGTAAATTGGGCCCGGGAAAACTACCAACTCAAGGGATTGTGATGATGGTGATGATGGTAGTGGTGATGGTCTACTTGTTCTTGTTGGGGGTGATGGTGAGAGAAATGGTTGCGTTGTGTGTGGTGGTGGTGGTTGGTTATGTGGTGGTGATATCAGTGGTGTTTTGTCGGTGGTGATGCTGTGTGTGGTGTAAGGTTGGTGATGTGTCTATCTTCTTATCTATTTGTTTATCTATCTGTCTATCTAACTATCTATCTAATTGGTCCTTTTCCTATTTATGTCTGTTCCGTGCCCTGAGATGTGGCCGTTTGTCACGTTTCAAAGTTGTGTCTGCCGCGCGGTGTGGTGTTCCGTGATCGTGCTGTGGCGTTAATGTCTTTGTGTTGTGTTTTGTTGTGAGGTGATTGTGTGTCGTGGTGTGTCGTGAGTATGCCGTCTTGGGGTGATGTGTGAGGTGCTGCTTTGGTGGTGTGATACTGGTGTTCTTTATTGTGATGAGGTGGCGTTGCTTTGTCTGTTTGTTGTTATTATTGTTGTTGTTGGTGGTGGTGATGATGGTGGTGGTGGTGTCGTTGTTGTTGTTGTTGTATTGATATATTCTTGTGTTATGTCTGGGTAGGATTTTTTCGTAATAAGTTGTCTTCTTTAAAACATATGATTAAAAGGGTGAAAATAGTGACTTTGCCTGTAATGATGATACTGAAGGTGTTGATGATGATAATAACGATGCTAATGTTTTTTTTTTTCAGGTATGGTGATGATGGTGTTGATGACTTGTCTGGCATGATGATGATTATAATGAAGGTATTTACAATTTCATTATTTTACAACGTTCATTTAAGTAGTTTTCTTTATTTTTTTTCCTATTCTCCATCTTGCGTGACTAACACACACACACACACACACACACACACACACACCACATAAATAAAAAAAAATTAGCTCATGGAAACATATTCTATCTCTCTCTCTCTCTCTCTCTCTCTCGTTAATCTTATCTTACCCTGTGAATGACATGTTCCCTTTATCTTTGCCAATATCCCTTTCTTCCTTCCTTCCTTCATTCCTTCATTCATTCATTCACTCATTTCTCCCTCCCTTTCCCTCCCTCCCTCATCATTCCTCTTTCCTCATCCCATTCTCTCCGTCCGTTATTACTCTCCTCCGCCAGACAGATAATGTCCCCCCCCCTTCCCTCATTCTCTGTCTCTCTGTGTGCTGTTTAGGTTATTTGTTTCCGACTTTCTGCCTGTGTGTGTGTGTGTGTGTGTGTGTGTGTGTGTGTAAGTAGCCGCGCCATATGAGTTTTCTGAGTTCGTGTTAATCAGTGACATCACCGCCGCCATGACGTCAGCGAGTAATTGGAGGAGGAGGAGGAGGAGGAGGAGGAGCAGGAGGAGGAAGAATGGGAGCATAAGAGAAAGAAAGGACGGAATAATGATTAGCTGGGACAGGGAGTGTAAGAGAATTTGAGTAGGATGGGAAGAAGGATGAGAGTGGGAGGCATGATGAATAAAAAGGTAAAAGGGAAATAGAGATGAAGAGTAATAGAGAGGGAAGAAGAAGAGGAGGAGGAGGAGGAGGAGGAGGAGGGGGAGGAGTGTTGTTCTTTTTCCTTAGTATTTTTTCATTCTGGGTTTAGGTTTAATTATATTCTCTCTCTCTCTCTCTCTCTCTCTCTCTCTCTCTCTCTCTCTCTCTAATATGTTTTTTCCGCCTGTAATACTTCCTTAATTTAATAAACTGAAGGGACAGGATTTTTGTTGTTGTTGTTGTTGTTGTTGAGGGTTGTGGTGGTGGTGGTGGTGGTGGTGATTGTTGTGGTGGTTATAATTATCTTGTTATTGTTGATGGTGGTAGTTTTGGTGGTGGTGGTGGTGGGAGTGGTGATGAGTGTGGTGGTGATGAGGTTTTGTTGATGTTTTTCTTTCTTAACATCCTCAACCCCTCTTCCAACCATTTTCCTTTTCCTGTCTCTTATCTCCCCTCCTTACATCGCTATTTCCTTTCTTAGATTTTCCTGTCCAACTCTCCTTTGCTCCTTATTTTCTATCCTACACTCTCTCTCTCCTTCGCTTCCCTTCCTTTCAATTCCTCCCTTCCTCACTTCTTTCCTTCATCCTTCTATCCTTCCTTTAATTCCTCTCAGCGTCCCATCCTTCACTTCTCTCCTCCCTTCCTTCACTCTTTCCATCCCTTTATTCTCTTCTCCCCACTTGCATTTCTTTCCTCTCCTCTTCTCCCTTCACTTCTCTCCTCCCTTCATTCACTCCTTTTCTCCCTTCCTTCACTTCTACCCTCCCTTTCTTCACTCCTTTTCTCCCTTCCTTCGCTTTTTCTTCCTCTTTTCTTCTCTCCCCACTTGCATTTCTCCTGTCTTTCTTTTCCCTCTCCCTTCACTTCTTCCCTCCCTTCATTCATCTCTCCCTTCCTTCATCTCCCCTCCCCTCCTTCACTTCTCTCCTTCCTCCCTCTATTCGTCCATCGGTCTCCCTTTTCTATTCTTTCTTCCTCCGATTCCCTTCCTTGACGACTCCCCTTCCCCTTCATCTTTCCATTCATCTCTCTTTCCTTCCCTCCTTCATTTACTCGCCCCCTTCCTATGCTATTTACCTCCATCCCGCCCTTCATCCATTCATCCACCCATTTCTCTCTCCGATTTATCTTCCATCCTCCGCCGCTTCCATCCATCTCTCCTCCCTTTCCTTCCCCCTCTCCCCCCCCCCCCCCTCCCCTTCCCTCCCTCCCGTTGCACAATTACTCTCATCACGGTCCAGTTATCCAGTGATTTGCTTTCCTCTCTGTCTCTCTACGTTATTCATCTTTTCCTTCCTCTCTCGTTTTTTTCTGCCTTCCTGCTTTCTTCTTCTTCTTCTTCTTCTTCTTCTTTTTCTTCTTCTTCTTCTTCTTCTTCTTCTTCTTCTTCTTCTTCTTCTTCTTCTTCTTCTTCTTCTTTCAACAGTGAAGTAATGATTTGAGTGGGAGTATACAGGCTGTTAGTTAGGGGCGATTTTTTTCCTCCTCCTCCACCTCCTCCTCCTCCTCCTCCTCCTCCTCCTGCTCCTCCACCTTTTCTCTCCTCACCTGTATAGACCAACCGGACTCTTGCAGACTCCTTACGTTCTTATGTTCTTATGTTCCATCACGTTCTCCATCATGCTCATCATTATCTTGCACTTCCTCCTTTCTGTTTATTTTTACTTGAGTCTTCTTCTTCTTCTTCTTCTTCTTCTTTTTCGTCCTGCCGGAGGGAGAGGTGGGTGGGGAGGAGCCTTCATCTATTCCATCCTGTCCTACCTCACACAGATTACCAGTAGTAGCGGTAGTAGACACCCTCGCCATAGACCGCCACTGGTGCCTGTTCTTCCTATGTATTTCTATGTATATTCCTCCTCCTCCTCCGCCTCGTTCATTCAGCTCAACAGACAGACAGAGGGAGAGGGAGAGGGAGAGAGAGAGAGAATATCAATGGCTTTACTTTTTTTTTTGTTTGTAGAGGCGAATTTGTTTGTCTCTTTTTTGTTTTAATATTTTATCCTAGCCTTCCCTTTTTGTTTCAACTTTTACTTTTTATTTTGTTGTTTGTTTCCTTTTATTGCTATTTTTTTCTTATCTTTGTTTTATTTTGCCTGGTTTAATTTTTGCTTTTTATATTTTTTTCTACTTATTTTCTCTTGTTTCATTTATATGTTCTCTTTTGCTCTTTTTTCCATTTATTTTCCTTGTTAGACTATTCCCGTAAAAAAATTCTGCCTCTACTTTTTCTTGTTTTGCAGTGTTTACACATATGTTTTTTGATGCGTCTGCGGAAATGTGAAGAACAAAAAATACATGAGGCTTGCTGTGTCTAGATTGCTTTTGTCTTGTATTTGTGTTCTTTTCGGCAACAGCAGGCGATGAGTTGTTATGTTGATTTTTTTTCTTTAATACTTTCATCATTTCCGTAAACATGGTCCGGAAAGGAACAATAACTAACATCTGTCAGCCTAAAGTAAACAAACTGATCTCTCTCTCTCTCTCTCTCTCTCTCTCTCTCTCTCTCTCTCTCTCTCTCTCTCTCTCTCTCTCTCTCTCTCTCGGATGGACACTTTCCTTGTTTCATGTTTTTTCTTTGTCTTTGCTCAACTTCTCTTTCTGTCCGTCTATTTTAGCCTTTGTTTATTTGTTTCTCTATATACTTTAGCTTCGTTGTCCCTTCCTCTCCCTTTATCATACTCTCCTCCTTCCTGTCTCACTCGTTGTCTCTTCTTCTTATTACTCATCTTTGTCTCACTCCCTGTCTCTCCTCATCATATTCTTCTTTGTCTCACTCTTTCTCTTTTACTCGCAACTTTTATCTGTTTCTTCCTTACTCTCATTCTCTTCCTACATTTCTTCCTATTTTCTCCCTCTCCATTTGCTATCTTTGTCTCACTATCTCTCCCTTTCCATCTTTACCTATCTCTGTCTCTTCCCTTCTCCACCATCCTCTCCTTTGTCTCACTCTCCGTATCTCTCCATATTTCTATTTCTCTCTCTTTAATTTCATGTATACCCTTTCATCTATACTCCTTCCATATTGATCCCGCCACCTTCTTAATTTTATCCCGTCCTTATTTTCGCCTCCCACACCTTCTCTTTCTTCTCTCTCTTCCACTTACTGATCATTTAGCTTTCCCTATGTTCCTTTTATTTTCTTTTTCTTTCCTCACCCTTCGATCTTATGTATTCATCTCACCAGACTCATTTCTTTTACCTTTGTTTTCCTTCCCTTTTCTCCGTCATCAGCTCTTCCTCCTCACCCTTCTCTGCTCTCTCATCGTCTCCCCTCCTCTCTTCCTCTCTTCATTCCCTTCCTCTGCCTCTCTCTCCTTTCCTCTCTTCCCTCGCTGCTTCCCCTTCGCTTTTCCTGCACCCTCCCCTGTTTTTCTCTCTTCTCCTTTTATATGTTATTTCCTCTCTCTCTCTCTCTCTCTCTCTCTCTCTCCTGTTCATTCCTCCTAAATTGCTTGTTTCTTCCTTCCTCTCTCGCCACTTTCCTCCTCCTCCTCCTCCCCCTCCTCCTCCTCTTCTTCTTTCTTGTGGCTGGCGGCGGCATCATCATAACCACAACAGAGAGAGGGAAGAGGGAGGAAGGGGGGAGGGAAGGAGGAAGGGGGGAGGGAGGGAAGGATGGGGGGGGGCGGGGCTCTGGTCACCATCACTTCTAATGGGGACGTCCTGCTTCCTCCTACCTTCTGCTTCCTGCCTCCCTCCCTTCCTCCTGTCCCCTCCCTCCTTACTCCCTTCCTCTTCCACTCTCCCTTCCTCCAGCTTCCTTCTCCCTCCTTTCTCATCCGACTTCCCTCTTTCCTACTGCGTCCTTCCTCCCTCTCCTACCTGCTTCCTTCCTTCCTTCCTCCTGTCCCTCCCCTCTCTCCTCTCTCCCTTCCTCTTCCACTCCCTTCCTCCAGCTTCCTTCTCCCTCCTTTTCTCATCCAACTTCCCTCTTTCCTCCCTTCTTCCTTCCTTCCTTCCTTCCTTCCTTCCTTCCTGCCTCCCTCCCTTCCTCCTGTCCCCTCCCTCCTCACTCCCTTCCTCTTCCACTCTCCTTTCCTCCAGCCTCCTCCCTCCTTTCCTCATCCAACTTCCCTCTTTGCAACTGCGACCTCCCTCCCTCTTTCCTTCCTTCTTCCTTCCTCCCTTCCTTCCTTTCTTCCTTCCTTCCTTCCCCCTCTTGCTTCTTTCCTCCTTTTTTTTTTCTTCTCCCGCCTTGGTCCTTCCTTCCTCTCACCGCCCCTCTTTCCTCCTGCGCCTTCTCTCCCTCCCTCTCCTGTTTTTGCTTCCTTCTTTCTTCTTTCTGCGTTTGCTTTTCTGTTTTTCCATCAGCTTGGGAGGAGTTGTAGAGATGTAAGGGATTGGGAGAGTCGGAGAGGATTGTGAGGTATATGCTTGGGAGTTGTGGTAGAGATGTAAGGGATTGGGAGAGTCGGAGAGGATTGGGAGGTATGCTTGGGAGTTGTGGTAGAGATGTAAGGGATTGGGAGAGTCGGAGAGGATTGGGAGGTATGCTTGGGAAGTTGGGGAAGGAGTTAGAGGAAGAACGTTTCATTCATCTATTTTTTTTATATAATGGAAAGGGTGTCAGGTGGGGAAGGTGTGTTGCGTTTGCTCGAGTGGAAAGTGGTTTTATATGACCCTTCGTAGATCAAAGTAAGACAAATAACACACTGCTTGCTGAGTGAATATTTACAGGAAGCATCGAAATTAGTGTATCAAGACCCGAAATTGACCTCTCTTTTGGCTACTCTTTACTGTTATCTAATATGGGAGCGGCAAGTAGCGGGCTTTTACTTTTTGTACTCTTATTGTTGCCCTTGAGCCGTGTCCTTTGATGTAAAAAAAAAAAGGAAAGGTTTAACTAAGAAAGTATTGAAGGAAAGATAAATTTAACAGCATCAGTGGCAGGTTATGTAAGCTGTCACCTGGCGTCAAAGTTAGGGGAGCAAAAGGAAGCTAGCGATCTGAATACGGTGTACCTGTTTATACTGAAATCTGGACAAATAGAAAGGGGTCGTCGGGAAGGCATTGTCCCACGCCATCTAATGAGACATACTTACGAGACATAGGTTGGTATCATAAGACACTTTCGCTTCTAACATCAACTATTTATAAAGGTCAAAAGGGAGGCAATTGAGTTCTACTGTGTGTTTCTTTAGGCTCATGGTACAGAAGAAGGGTCAACCTACCACCAGCGTCTAAAAACTACTCCTGGAAATGCCCCAAAGTCCTAGGAAAGCCTTGTCAAATAGGCGAACTTAAGCGACAAAATATTTAGTAATGCGGCCCATACTGCCCTCGGTCATGGTCATGCTTTTGAGAGGTCATTTTAGTAAGTCCTCTTGATAATAACTAAGAAAACAATAACAACCACAACAGTAATGACAGCAACAAGAACAGTACAGCGAAGGGCTACACAGTACTGGGAGCCACAACGAAAGCAATCCCGCGCACCATTACCCCTGATCTGATACAACACCTCGCCTCCCCTACGCCCCCCTACCCCCTCGGTCCCCCTTCCCCCCATGGTTCCCTTAGCACCCCCAGCTCCACGTGAGGGTCAGCTCCCCGTAACGCTCTCGGCAGGTTCTAATGGAAATCTCGCCCTGTCAAATGGTGCTGAAGGGGAGGGGGTAGTCTATACGATATGTGTGTGGGGGGGGAGGGAGGGTGTGATATGTATGTGCGTGTTGGGGGGAAGTATGGGGGGGGGGAGAGAAGGAGTGTAATGCGTGTATGTGAAGGGAGGGAGAGAAGAGTGTGTATGTGTGATCGAGGAAGGAGGAAAAGTGTGTGTTTGCGTGTGTGTGTGTGTGTGTGTGTGTGTGTGTGTGTGTGTGTGTGTGTGTGTGTGTGTGTTTTGAGAGGGAGGGAGGGAGGCTGTGGTGTTTGTTTACTTTACATTGCTTTGTGTTTGCTTGGGTGTTGTTGTTTGTGCTCTGTTGTCTGATTAAGGAGGGAGGGAGTGAAGGCGTGTATGTTGGCGGCCCTCTCCTGTGCTGCCTTGTGTTTGGTGGTGTTGGTGATGGTGGTTAGGGTGGTGGTGGTGTTGAGGATGGTCGTGGTGGTAGTGGTGGTGGTGGTGGTGATTGGTTTTTGGTCTTATGAATACGAGATGTGTTATATATATTGGTTTTTAGAGGACGTAATAATTGTTAATGTTGTTGTATCCCTGAGTGTTGCAGATATCCACTTGTTGCTATTATTTTGTTATTGATGGTGGTGATCGTGGTTATGGTGGTGGTGTTGGCGGTGGTATTGGTGTGGTGATGGTAGTGGCATTATGGGGCCTCTAAATGTTTGATATGTTGTGAATGATGGGTGAAAAAAAAGACATAATTGCAGTTTTACATTTCCTTCAGTGTTATTCATATCTACCGGTGTTGCTATTTGTTATTCCAGGCAAAGGTGTTTTATTCAATTTCCTGTGGTCGTTTTTATATGTTTTAAATTGTATTCGCTATGTTTTTATCCTTTGTTCATAGGGATATATTACTTTTTTCCTGGAATGTGTGTGTGTGTGTGTGTGTGTGTGTGTGTGTGTGTGTGTGTGTGTGTGTGTGTGTGTGTGTGTGTGTGTGTGTGTGTGTGTTTAGTATTCCTCGTTCCGTTGTCTCCTTATTAGAATGCCTTATAAGAAGAGAGAGGTTCAGGCAGCGTCAGGTAAGAGTGTAATTCAAGGTATTGGCAGGTGAGCCGCGGCGGGAATGTAAATGTCCGACTTCTATTACTACTACTACTATTACTACTACTACTACTACCATTTATTTTGACCACCACAACCACAGAAGCTGCTACTGTTAATACGTTGATCACTACTTCTGCTACTACTTAATCATCACCACCACCACCACCACCATGAGCCGAGGGGTGGGGGGAGGAGGTTGATGGGCGGGAGGAAAAGGTGACGAGAAGACAAATGATCAGAGGCCTCCGGGAATGGTATGGAGGAGGAGGAGGAGGAGGTGAGAGTCGGGAAGGAAAAGTGCCTCGTTAATGGAGATGTTGATGAGGAGAGGAAGAAGATGGAGTCGAGGATTGAAGGAGGCAAGGATGAAAGGGTGAGTCAGTTAATTAGGAGAGATGTGGGAAGGAAGGAAGGAAAGGAGGAAGGGAGCGAATGAGGAAGGAAGGAAGGAAGGAGCGAAAGAGGAAGAAAGAAAGAAAAAGACAGCAGAAAAAGTGAAAAAAAGAAAATATCGAACGAAGAAAGGAAAGAAAAAGAACAAAAGAAATAAAGAATGAAGAAATGGAAGAAAGAATAGAAGAAAGGAAGGAAGGAAGGAAGACTAAATAGATAGACAGATGGAAGGATAGGTGAACGTACAGAGGAAGGGAACAGAGGAAGGAAGAAAGGAACAAAAAAAAAAAGGGAAGGAGGAGGAAGGTGAGATAGCTCTTGAAAAGGCTATCCAATACCTTGATTAATTAGAGAGAGAGAGAGAGAGAGAGAGAGAGAGAGAGAGAGAGAGAGAGAGAGAGAGAGAGAGAGAGAGAGAGAGAGAGAGAGAGAGAGAGAGAGAGAGAGCGCAGATGTGGAATAAACAATAGTGTGAATAAAAATGATATATGGGAGGAAGTGGAGTGTCTGGGAACAAGAGAAGTGGAGGAGGAGGAGGAGGAGGAGGAGGAAGGAAGGCAGGAAGGAAGGAAAATTATTTGAGAAAAGAGCAGATGCAGAACAGATGGGAGACTAAAATCATATGAAGAGAAAGAAAGAAAAATGTTTATAGCGTTTATGTGAGTGAATGTGAAATCTGTGGATGAGAGAGGAAGGGAATGACAGACACGAAAAAAAGAAAAATATAGGTCCTGCTCATGAAGTGGATGACCGACACCCTGCGTATGGATAAGGTGGATGAGTGACGGTGATAATAATAGTGAGGCTTAAGATAAAGAGGAAGAGGAAGAGGAGGAGAAACAGAAAAAAAAGTGATACGGAATGGAGAAAAAAGTTAAATAAGAAAAAGACGGGGAAAACAGGAGGTGAAGGAGGAAGGAGGGAGAAAGTAAGATAAAGATAAAGAATAAAGAAGAGGTAACAAAAGAAGAGAAAGAAAAAATGTAAAGGGAAAGGAAAATAATAAGCAAATAAAAGATTGGAAGAGGAAATACAAATAACAGTAAAACAAGGAGACGCAGTAAATAAGGAATAGAAGATAAGAAAAGAAAAGAAAGAAAAAAAGAAAGCAAAAAATAGGAGTAAAACAGAGAGAGTTAAGATAAAATAAGTAGAAGGTAAGAAGGAAAGATGAAAGGGTAAGGGAGAAAGGGAGGGGATGCTGCAAGAGTGGAGATGAAAGGACAGATTCGGAGGGAGGCTTAGAGGTGAAGGATAGGAGAGAGGTGGATGGGTTAAGGGTGACGGGCTGGAAGAGGAGGAGATAGAGACGGAGGAGGAAGAAGAGGGAAGAGACAGATATGGAAGGGAAGCGGATGAGGAAAGGGGGGATTGGATAACATCAGGTACATAAAAGGAAGCAGGAAAAAGAAGGAAGAGGAGAAGAATAAATGGAGAAGGAGGAGATAGTGAAGGAGAAGGAAGAAGGAAGAGACATATATGGGAGGGAAGGATGGAAGGAAGAGGATGAGAAAGGGTGGATAGGATAACATCAGGGACATAGAAGAAAGCAGGAAAGAGAAGGAGGAGGAAAATATAAGGGAAAGAATAAATCGATAGAAGAAGGAAAGTGATGGTAAAATGGAGAAGATAGTGATGGAGAAGGAGGAAGGAAGAAGGAAAAAGAAGGAAGAGGAAGATAAGGTAAAAAAATAAACAGATGGAGGAGTGAAAGACGAAAAGAAAGTAAAATAAAACTGAGAAGGAGGAGATAGCGATAAAGAAAGAAGAAGAAAGAAACAGATATGGGAGGGAAGGATTGAAGGACACAGAAGGAAGTAGGAGAGAGAAGGAGGAAGAAGAGGAGATGTTATGATTGTCAAGGAGTTCAAGGAGTAATTAGGAAGAGAGGGAGGAAATGATGAAGCAGGGAGTTGAAGGAAGGGAGGAAGGAAAAGGGAATAGTGATGAAGAAACAAAGGAAGATTCTGAAGTGAAGAAGGAGGCAGATTTATGGAGAAAGGTAAGGGAAGGGAGAAAAAAAGAGGGCGAAGGGAGGGAATCAGAAAGTCATGTATGGAAGGAAGAGAAAGGAGAGGAGGAGGTGTAGAAGGAACGAAAGAATAAAGGGATTGGGTGTTACATAAAAGAGAGGGTGGATAGGAAAGAGGGGAGGTGGTAAAAGAAGGAACAAGGAAGATGGAGAAGCGAAGGCAAGAAAAAGGTAATTCAAGAGTGTTAAGGGACGAGAGAGAGAGAGAGAGAGAGAGAGAGAGAGAGAGAGAGAGAGAGAGAGAGAGAGAGAGAGAGAGAGAGAGAGAGAGAGAGAGAGACAGCGACTATGCCTCTAAGATTACCACGTTAAACCTCTCTGTCGTACTTTGTCTCAGTAATTTCAACTTAATTCGGTTCGGCTAATCCTCGGCCCTAAATTGAAGTCATTCTTTGTCTCTTTGTCTTTGGTGAAATAAGTATAGTATATAAGAGATAAAAGCCCTACTGTGAATTATAAAGTTCTTTCATCATTTAAACAAACAAACAAAAAAAAATAACATGCGAGAGAAAAAGAAAATATCATATACTATTGAAAAGACCTCCTCCTCCTCCTCCTTCGTCTTTGCTGTCCTTCATCTTCCACCTTTGATTAGTGTAGCTTGTCACAAACAGCCTCGTAAGGACAAGGAGGTCTGCTGTTGTTTGTTCTTCCTTTGTGTTCCTTTGTGTTCCTCCTCCTCCACACAAACAAACAAAACAAAAAACAAAAAACGAGAGAGAAAAAGAAAATATCATATACTATTGAAAAGTCCTCCTCCTCCACACCACACACACGAAAAAAAAAAAAAACGCGAGAGAAAAAGAAAATATCATATACCATTGAAAAGAACGCTCACACAAATACCTACGTGCAGTTCACCACGGCCTGATCATGTGCTGGACTCGTGATCGCAAGCCAGTTCGGTCACGGAGAGATTTAATGATCGTTAGCCGACCTATATGTACTGCTGTGACCTCCCCCTCCTCCCATACCTCTTGCTTAAGGGGAACAGGATCCGCTCCCAGCCAGAAGAGAAACCTTTTGATCTCAACGTTGCTCAGGTCGGTGATGTCAGACGCTCCGCCGCTCACATCACTTATATCTAAAAGCCGAATGGGAAGATAATCGAGCTCTAATGACATCTATTTAGGTTCGTTCCACAAAAGAATGATCACAACCGGCCTCTTGAAGACTCCTTGCGTTCTTATGTTCTTATGTTAACTACCAGAAGGGTCATGAAACTGCCCCTGGAAATGCCCACATCCCCAACGAAAGCCTCTGTCAAATGCGTGTGCTTGGGTTCCGAAATGTTTTAGAATATGAACATCGAACCTCAGCTTGTCGGGCGGCGGACTGGCTGGGCAATGTGTGGGGGTGGGGGGAGCAGATAATGGAATAAATACATAATAAGGAGAAGAAACTGAAGGAGGAGGAGGGGGAGGAGGAGGATGGAGGGTCGAGAATTTAAAATCGGTCGTTGAGTAAATATAAAATCACGAAGAGGTCAAAGGAAAAAAGAGCAAAGAGGAAGGGAAGAAAAGGAGGGTTCAGAGAGAGAGAGAGAGAGAGAGAGAGAGAGAGAGAGAGAGAGAGAGAGAGAGAGAGAGAGAGAGAGAGAGAGAGAGAGAGAGAGAGACCGTCAATCTTCCTATCGATGGAATCTAATCAAACACACACACACACACACACACACACACACACACACACACACACACACACACACACACACACACACACACACGTTACATCACCTCTATCAAAGGCCCTCCACGGCTCCACCCTCAAGTGTATGGTTTCCTCCTTCCTTCCCTTTCCTTCCTTCCCTTCCTTCCCTTCCTTCCTTCCGTCCTTTCTTCCTTCCTTCCTTCCTTCCTTACGTCCTTACGTCCTTTCGTCCTTCATTCCTTCCTTCCGTCCTTTCTTCCTTCCTTCCTTCGTTTCCTTCCTTCCCTTCCTTCCCTTCCTTCCCTTCCTTCCTTCCTTCAGTCGTTCTCTTTACATTCTCTGCTCTCATCACCATCCTTTATCCTCTCCTCCTCCTCCTCCTCCTCCTTCCCTTCCTCCATTTTCCTTGGTTTTATTATCGAAAGGAAACAATTTTATAATCATTACCTGTCCCCTGTGTGTGTGTGTGTGTGTGTGTGTGTGTGTGTGTGTCTTATGGTATTGCTGTAATGTATAAGTTGTTTTTTGTGTTTGTTTTTAATCTCTCGTTTATCATTTATTTATTATTTGTATTTTCTCTCTCTCTCTCTCTCTCTCTCTCTCTCTCTCTCTCTCAAACACACACACACACACACACACACACACACACACACTCTGGAGGCTACGATTAATTTTTGCCTCGTCTGTTTGTTTGCTTGTATATGTGTGTGCGTGCGTGCGTGTGTGTTTGGTTGTTTGTTTCCTTGTTTGTTTGTAGTTCTGATGCGCCTTTAATAAGCAGTTTGAGGAAAGGGAAGTTAGGCTCTTTTTCTCATTTTTATTTTACTATTTATTTATTTTTGCTATTTCTTTGTGCATTGTTTTAATATGTTTTAGTAGAGATCTGTGTTGTATTTATTAAGTTTCTATCACACACACACACACACACACACACACACACACACACACACACACACACACACACACACACACACACACACACACACACACATACACACACACTCGCATACCTGTCTTTCATCTTTAGTTCCAGATGCTGTCATAAACCATTTTCCTGCCTCCTCCCTCCATCTCGTCCTTCCTCTCTTCGTCCCTCCTCTTCTTCTTCTTCTTCTTCTTCTTCTTCTTCTTCTTCTTCTTCTTCTTCTTCTTTTTCTTTTTCGTTTTCTTCTTCCTCTGATATTTCTCTTTTTCTTCTTCTTCTTCTTCTTCTTCTTCTTCTTCTTCTTCTTCTTCTTTATTTCTTACCATAGTGTTTTCTTTCTCCTTTCCTCACTTCCCATCCGTCTCCTCCTCCTCTTCATTGTTTCTCTATATACACCCATTATTTTTCCTCATTATTTTCTCTCCTTTCTCCTTCTTCCTTCCTTTCCTTCACTATTTTCTCTTCCTCCCTTTCTCGTCTTTCATCTTTCTCTCTCTTCCTTCATAATCATTCTATTCTCTATTTCCTCCTCCCATTTTATCTCTTCTTCGTTCTCGTTTCTTCCATGTCCACAATTCTCTCCTTTGCTCCTTCATAATTAGTATCTTCTCTTCCTGTTTTTCCAGTCCTCCTTATCTTTCCTTCTTCATCGCCTTTCCTAACTCATAGCAACTGTCCATTCTTTCCCTCCTCCTTCTCTCCTTCTCTTTCTCTTCCTCTCCTTCGTAATAACTATCTTGTCTACCTCACGCCTTCCTCCTCTCCTTCACAAACACGCTCTTCTATTCCTCCCCTTCTCTCTTCTTTCACCTCCTTCCTTCATCAACTTCTCCTCCTTTCTCTTATTCATAATCACGCTCTTCTGTTCCTCCCATTCTCTCTTCTTTCACCTCCTTCCTTCATCAACTTCTCCTCCTTTCTCTTATTCATAATCACGCTCTTCTATTCCTCCCATTCTCTCTTCTTTCACCTCCTCCTTCCTTCATCAACTTCTCTTTTCTCTTTTTCATGACCACTGTCCTCTATTCCTCTTCTTCACCACCTCCTCCCTTCTTCACCACCACCTCTGCCTCCTGCTCTTCATAAACACGCCCTTCGCTTCCTCTTCCTCTCTTCTTCGCCACCTCCTCCTCCTCCTCCTCCTCCTCTACATAAACACAGGTATGGAAGACGGGGCCGATTTGCATAGGAATGGCGTGGGTGTGTGAGCGTGGTAGACAGTTTGGGCAGCGTGTATAGAAATATATTGAAGGACTGGATCAGATATCAAGGGACGGGAATGGCAGGAAGGGATGGAGGGGGGTGATACGGGACGAGGGAGCTTGGGGATGGGAGGCACATGGGGAGGGAGGGAGGGAGGGGGGTGGTGATAGGGGAAGAGGGGGTTTGGGTATGGGAGGCAGATGGGGAGGGAAAGAGGGAGGCAGGGTGGGAGGATGGGTTTGGTTAGGGGAGGGAACTGAGAAGGTAGGAAAGAAGGGAGAAAGGAAGGAGGGGGAGGGAGGAAGGAAGGAAAGGAAAGGAAAGGAAAGGAAAGGAAAGGATGGGAAGGGAAGGGAAGGGAAGGGAACGAAAGGAAAGGAAAGGAAAGGGAAGGAAAGGAAAGGAATGGAAAGTAAAGGATTGTTTGTCTCTTGGGTGGACAGAGAGAGAGAGAGAGAGAGAGAGAGAGAGAGAGAGAGAGAGAGAGAGAGAGAGAGAGAGAGAGAGAGAGAGAGAGAGAGAGAGAGAGAGAGAGAAGAATTTGAGAGGGAGAATCTGTGTGTGTTGGGGGACAAAAAAAAAAAAAAAGATGAGGAAGAGGAATGTTGTGGAGGAAAGAGGGATGAGGGAGGAGGAATGCGAGGCGTGGCGACACCCAGCAACAGGGGAATGCTATGTGTGTGTTTATCTATCTATCTGTCTATCTGTCCTTGTATATGTCTGTTCCTATTTGTCCG
>NC_066575.1:1781408-1788908 GCF_024679095.1 Eriocheir sinensis | reverse complement strand
TTTTCCTATCTATGCCCTTCTTTCTATTTCATTAGGTGCATTTATAAAGGAAATACATACGATAAACTGTAAAAGACGCTAATGGTTCGTAATATTAAAGCTCAAGTATTCCGATATCACTAATGAACCAATAATTACACTCATTATCCCAACACGGCAACAATTATCGTTATTTATGCGAGTCATCGGCGTGTGTACGGGTGAAGTTGTGAATACGTTACCGCTATTGGCCACCAGTAATTACGAAGCCAAATAGTTAACGTGTTTTACTTCAGAGCGGTGTAGTGATCCTTGGGAGCTTTAAACGCTGGAAATAACAGGTAAGCAAAAATATGTGGATGAAATGTTTTGTTTATGGTGAAAGTAAGTCATTTTGAGGGAGAATATTATGATCCGTGTGTATATTTTGATCTTGGCTTAGCTATCTGTGTGTGTGGGGGGGGAGGGGGTGTTGGGTTGGTGAGTGGGGAAGGGTGTGGAGGGGGGAAAGGCAACCACTATCACCACAACAACCACCACCACCACCATTGTCACCACTATCACCATCCCCACCACCACTATTTTTCTTCCTCACAAGCTCTATCTCAAACGTTAGAGCAAATGAATCAGTAACATTAGTATCATTATTATTATTGTCGTTGTTGTTGTTATCATTAGCGGTAGCATCAGTAAACAACATCAACAGCCGTAACATCAAAATAACGGAAGCATTACCATTAATAATAATCATTAGCGTAATCTACATAATCTGTGCCATCATCATAGGAAAGCTGCTTATTTTTGCATCCAATAACAAATCACTTTAAGCCTGACAGGGGAGGGAAGGGTATCTGTTTGCTTGTTTATTTTCCTGTCTATCTGTGTATGTGTTGCTTTCCGTGTAATCTATCTGCTTTGTCTTCCTTCTACTGTATTTGTTTTTCTTTTTTCTGCTATTGTTTTTCTTCCTTCTATTGTATTGTTTTTCTTCCTTCTACTGTATTTGTTTTATCTTCGTTCTGCTGTATTGTTTTTCTTCCTTCTATTGTATTGTTTTTCTTCCTTCTACTGTATTTGTTTTATCTTCGTTCTGCTGTATTGTTTTTCTTCCTTCTATTGTATTGTTTTTCTTCCTTCTACTGTATTTGTTTTATCTTCGTTCTGCTGTATTGTTTTTCTTCCTTCTGCTGTATTTGTTTTATCTTCCTTCTGCTGTATTGTTTTTCTTCCTTCTACTGTATTTGTTTTTCTTCCTTCTGCTGTATTTGTTTTTCTCCCTACTACTGTATTTGTTTTTCTTCTAATATATCTGCCATTTTTCCTTCATTACTTATGGTACTAATTTATTTTTTTGTAATTTTTGTCCTCTTCTATTCTCACTTGATTACTATTTTACTTGTTTATTTTTTTCATCTATATATGTAAGTTCTGTTTTCCTTCATCCTCAACTACTGTATCGTTTTTTGTGTTTATTTGTATGAGGTTGTCTGTGTTCTCGTCTCTCTCATTCTCAGGCAAGTTTTCTCTCCTCCCACCTTTACTTTTTTTCATCTCTGTTTTCATTCATATATCATCTGTGTATGTTTTTATTATGCCTGTCTGTTTGGTTGTTTTGATATGTTTGTTAGTGAGTTTATCCAAATTTGTTTACATGCCCTAGAAAACACACACACACACACACACACACACACAGAGAGAGAGAGAGAGAGAGAGAGAGAGAGAGAGAGAGAGAGAGAGAGAGAGAGAGAGAGAGAGAGAGAGAGAGAGAGAGAGAATTTTAGGCCGCGTTCAGTGTCTCTTAAGTCACTCCCTTCAACTTGATCGATTCTCTCTCTCTCTCCTCCTCCTCCTCCTCCTCCTCCTCCTCCTCCTCCTCCTCTTCCTCCTCCTTAGAGTACGGCCAAGTGTATCCTCCTTCAGGTGTTTGAGTTATCCCAGTTCGATCCTCCTCCTCCTCCTCCTCCTCCTCCTCCTCCTCCTCCTCCTCGTTTTGTTCTTCCTCCTTGTGGCTCGTGGTCTGCTTTTGTTTCCATTTTGGTAAAGTAGATGGAGAGAGAGAGAGAGAGAGAGAGAGAGAGAGAGAGAGAGAGAGAGAGAGAGAGAGAGAGAGAGAGAGAGAGAGAGAGAGAGAGAGAGAGAGAGAGAGAGAGAGAGAGAGAGAGAGAGAGAGTACGGGTTTGGGGGTCACATATGAATTAGTCTTCCTCTAATGCCAAGATAAACGGTCTAATTTCCGCCTTCACATTTATTTTCTCTCTCTCTCTCTCTCTCTCTCTCTCTCTCTCTCTCGTAATTACTTTTCATTGTCATTTCGTCTATTATTTCGTTCATTCACTTCCTTATTCACTTCACTCTTTACCTTCACTTGCATCTAGATTTATCCTTTTTTTTTTTTCACTTATCCGTATATTTTCTTTTCATTGTTATCCCTATTTTTATCTTGCCTATATTTTTTTCAACTATTTTTACTTGTTTTAGTCTTTTTTTGTTATTTTCATTGTGTGCATTTTATTTTTCATTATATTTTGCTATTTTGATCTTACGTAAAATTCTAGCAATGGATGAATAAGAATTAAATGCAAAAAAAAAAATTGATTAAGATATATTTCGTGTTTGTTATATTTCCATTTTTTAATTGCTTGTTTCAGTCTCTTTGATCGACTGGAGAACAGTCTATAAATCTTCAACTGCATTTATTTATTTATTTCCACAGTAAAGGAAGCAACTCGTATTTATTATCCCCGTCCTACTCCATGACACGGAAAAGTAAGACACATCCTTAATTAACGTTTTATTGGATTACCTCTCTGTTCACTGTGACGTTTAGCAGACCCGTTATTGCGTTCAACTGTGTGTTTGTTCTCTCATTCTTTTCTACGATACTGCGCCTCCTGCGAGTGTTCATTCTCTCGCTCTTGGTTACCCGTGCAAGCCTTGAAGAGATAGCGTGTTATATCTCTGAGCTGTACTTTCTCCTCATTTGATTCTTGTGTCCTAATATCGTTTGGTTTTAGAAGTCCTCTGTTGCGTTTGTATTCATGGCCTTTATTTTTCGTACAGGCCGTGAAGAGGTAGCTTGGCATATATTTGAGAGAAGACACGCTTTATTTCGTTCATTTCCGCTTCCTGGTACCATTTATATTTACTGTGTCAAGATGAATAGTTTTGTGATTCACGCAGCATCTCATTTTGCTTCGCACTTTTTGTATACTCAAGCGGGAATGTTATTGGTGAGATGAGAACGTCTGATGCATAAAAAGTTAACTATAACAACACTTTTCTGCTCCTGGGCGACATTAATATTCATGCAGGGAGTATATTAAGAGAATGTGTGGAGCGTTTGCATACATTACAACTTTATTCTCCACTGTATTTTCCCTCCTGCAGCCTGTTTTAATAAGTGTTTTTCACCTGCTTTATTTTTCCTTTCGCAGGTGAGTCCGGGACCGTCCGCTGTGTATTACTGTCGCGCGCGCCGCCTGGTGAGTATATTCTTCAGGTGAATATGGGAATGAATATAGTCGCGGTCCTAAGAAGTTGGAATATATTTGGTGTTACTTTTTGCGTGCTGTGTTAATTTATTTACTTATCTATATTTTTTTCGGCGTTGATTTTGGTTTGGGGGAAAGATTTGGAAGTTTGTTTTTACGTATTTTGTTTAGTATCTGTTAGTTCGGGGGTTTTAATAGCTTAGTTTAAATGTATATATGCATTTAAGGGAGGGAGCGGGAGAAGGAGAGGGAGAGGGAGAGGAAGAGGAAGAGGAAGAGGAAGAGGGAGACGGAGAGAGACGGAGAGAGACGGAGAGAGAGAGAGAGAGAGAGAGAGAGAGAGAGAGAGAGAGAGAGAGAGAGAGAGAGAGAGAGAGAGAGAGAGAGAGAGAGAGAGAGAGAGCAATATAAACCTTACCTACTCTTCCTCCCTCCCTCCCTCCTCTCTTTTCTTACTCCTATTTTCTTTGTTTCCCTTGGGTTCTGCCTCTCCCCCTCTCCCCCTCCCTCTTATCTCTCACTTTCCTCTCAGGCTGCCCTCCGTCTCCAGCCTCCTTCCCTCCTTCCCTCTCTCACCATCTTCCTTCCCCGTCCCTCTCCCCTTCCTCCCTCCCTCCCTCCGGTACAATTGTAAGCTAACAAGACCCGCCGTTGCCCTTGGAACCCCCAAATTTCCCACGGGTCACCTCTGTCAACACCTGTCGTCTAATTCCCGGTGATGGCGTAATGAAGGTGAGACGCGGCCGGGAGAACTGTGCCAAGGAAAGGCGGAGGTGGAGTGAGATGAAGGAGATGGAAGGTTAAGTGAGGAGGTGAATAAAAGAAAGGTAAATGAGAGAAGTGAAGATGTTAGAGTAAGAATGAAGATGCATGTAAAAATAGACGCAAAAAAAAAAAATGCCAAGAGGATGTAAAATGAGACGAAGTGAATGGATGGTTGAATGAGGAGGTGAATGACAGAAAGAAAAGAAAGATGGAGAGGTGAGGAATGAGCATAAAATAAGAAAGGAGATGAAGATATAAAAGAAAACGTGGTGAAATGAGGAGAAGGGGGTGAAAGGCTAAACGAGGAAGTGGGTAAAAAAAAAGTAAGAAAGAGGAAGGAAGGAAGGAAGGCATGAAAATTAGAAGGGAGATAAAGATATGAACGAAAATATGCTAAGAGAATGCGGAGGTGAAATAAAGGAGGATAGAAATGGAAGGAGAAAATAGGAGGTGAATAATAGAGAAATATGTGAGAATAGAAAGCGAGATTAAAATATGAAAAAAAATGCCAAGAATATGTGAAGGTGAAATGAAGGAAAATGGAAGAAGGTTAATTAAGAACGTGATGAAGAATAGAAAAAAATGAAAATGACCTTAATTAAAATATGAAAATAGGACTAATCAAAGGAGAATAAGGAGATGAAGAGGCTATATGCGAACGAGAAAAAAACGGAGAGGGTAAAAATGAAACGAGAGGAGTTAGAGTTGAGAAAATGATGGGAGATGAAGACTAAAGAAGATAATGACGATTGAAAATGAAGAAAAAAAGATGGAAATAAAAATGAAGATGGCGCTGGGAATGGAAGGTGAACATGTGGAAGCGTAAAGTGGAACAGAAAAGAAGGAAAGTAGGAAATGAAAAATATAATAAAATAAGAAGAGTTTGTATCTGACCTGATTGTCAAGCTGACGGAATCCTACGCGCACACACACACACACACACACACACACACACACACACACACGCACACACACAAAATACTCAAAACAGAACGAGAGGATAAAAAAACAAAACAAAACCATGAAATAAAAGATTAAAAGAGGGGTAACAAACCTTAATTTACAACACCATAAAAAAACTAACTCAGGTAAAGCTAATTAAGGCCAGAAGCGAGGTCAAGGCGTAGGCGTTCTGGAGGTCACCTGAGACTACACCTGGGAAAGTTTGCAGGTCTGGAAGTTCAGGTAACACAACACTGGAGAAGGAAAACTATGCTACAACCTTACCTTCTGGAGCGTGTTACCTGCCCGGGCGAAGGAGGAAGCGAGGGAGGGAGGGAAGGATCTGCGTTTATTGTCTTAGGTTACCTTTAGTGCAGTTTACCTGGGCTCTCAGAATATCGTTTCGCCCCATAACCTGCTGTAGGGGATAAAGCGATATAACTGTACACTTGCAGATGAATACGACTAACAAAATAGAGATATACCAAGGAAGGGAAGGAAAGAAAACAAACAGAAAGGAAAGAAGGATGGAATGAAGGAAGAATTTGAGTAACGGAAAGAAAGATTGTGGAGAGAAGTTACAGATCAAGGTAAAAAGGAAAGTAGAAAGGAAGAAAGAAAGGAAGGAAAGAAAACAAATAGAATGAAGGAATAATTTGAGTAAGGGAAAGAAAGATTTCGGAGAGAAGTTACAGATCAAGGTAAAAAGGAAGGAAAAGAAAGGGAGGAGGGAAGGGAACGAAGGGGAAAGTGTTGCAAGCAAACAGGCCAGCAGGTAGGGAAGGAGGCTATGAGGTTGGGAGGTAGCTACACACTGCAAGGTAAAAAAGAAAGGAAAGGGAAGAGGGAAGGGAACAAAGGGGAGTGTATGGCAAGTAAACAGACAAACAGTTAGGCAAGGAGGCAGTGAGTTGGAGATAGTTACGTAAGGTAAAACAAAGTAATGAAAAGGAGGAGGAAAGGGAACGAATGAGAGAGTGAAGCAAGCAGATCAGGGTTGGCCGATTTAAATCTTGATGATTTAAATCAGTGATTTAAATCAAGATTTAAATCAAATGATTTTTTTTTAAATCATTGATTTAAATCAATATTTACTTCTGCCCAAACCAACATGGAATGTAAAGGAAAAATGCATATAGCTCTCCATGCTTTCCCAGACTTTGAAGGAATTCTGCTAAAATGTTCCCACATTGGATCACTCTTCCTACCAGATACATTAATCTTAAATAAATAAAAAAAATCTGATTTGAATAAAAAAATTCTGATTTTTTTTATTAAAAAAAAAAAATCACCAACCCTGCAAGCAGTTAGGTGAGGAGGTAGGCACGTGGGTAATTAGGCAGGTGGGTAATTAGGCAGGTGGGTAATTAGGCAGGTGGGTAAGTAAATAAGCAGACAACCAAACATCTAGGTGGGCAAATAAGTATACCGATATGAAGGAAAGCAGGCACGTGAGAGGACAGGTAGGCAGGCAGGGAAGAAGAACGAAGGAAGGAAGGAAGGAAGGCAAGGCGGCATAAAGGTAAGAAGGAATGAAAGGAGGCCAGGCAGGCAGTCAGACAGGCAGGCAGGTATCGTATGCGTCAGGTGTGCGCGGCATGAAACAGGTGAATGGCGGAGAGTAATACGAGGAGGAAAAAGGAGAAATTGAGGTATTAAGCAAGACCTTGGAAGGAGAGGGGAGGGGAATGGAGGAAGGGAGGGAGGGAGGGAAATGAGGAGAGAGGAATTGCGTGGAGAAAAAAAAAGAGCGGGTATAAATTGCACGATAAAGTAAATTGGAGGGGAGGAAAAATGGAAAAGGAAAAAGAAGAAAAAGAAGAAGAGCTCAGATAGGAAGGAAAGGAAATAGAGGAAGATAAAAACGTGCAAGAAACTGAAAGAATAAGAAAAGGAGAAGGGAAAAAATAGAAAACAAAGAGAAGGAAAATTAAAACGACGGAGATTGAGAAAAATACGAGAAACTGAAAGAGTAGTTAACAGAGGAATAAAGATAGAGAGAGAAAGTAACAAGAATAAACAGAAGCAAAAGAAGAGGAGGAGGAGGAGGAGGTGTGAAGGTAACTAATCCCGACGTGTTGTGTTGCACCTGTAATCAGTGTTTGTGATCTTGTGGCCGGGCAGGTATTGGTGTGTGTGTGTGTGTGTGTGTGTGTGTGTGTGTGTGTGTGTGTGTGTGTGTGTGTGTGTGTGTGTGTGTGTGTGTGTGTGTGTGTGTGTGTGTGTGTGTGTGTGTTTCTACCTGTTGGAGATGAAGGTGTTGGAGGATGAAGAAAAAGAAGAAAAAAAAGATGAAGAAGAGGAGGAGGAGTATGATGCTTTG
>NC_066575.1:1751408-1776408 GCF_024679095.1 Eriocheir sinensis | reverse complement strand
CTCTTCCCCTCTTCTCCCCTCTACCCCTTTCCCTCCCGTCCCCTCATTTTTCCTCCTCCCCTCCCCTTCTTTCCCTTTTTCCCGTCCCCTCCCCTCCCCTCCCCTCCCTCCTCTCCCCTCCACTATTCCTACTCCCCTCCCCTCCCCTCTTCCTCCTCCCTTCCCCTCCTTTTCCCTCCCCACCTCCCCACACCCCTCTTCCACTCAGCATTCCTAGCACAAGAAGAGGAAAGGGGAGTGAGGGAGGAGGTGGGGAGAGAGGGGAGGAATAGCGGTCGTTGCTTTCTATCGATTTACTCCTCTCCCTCCCTCTCCCTCTCTCTCCCTTCCTTCGTCTCCCTCCCTTCCTCTTCCTCCCTTCCTCCTCTCCCCTCGTCTCCCTCTCTCTCCCTCGTTTCTCCTAGGCCTTCAACGCTTAGGCCCAATTTGTGTGTAGGCCGACGACCCCCCGACACACACACACACACACACACACACACACACACACACACACGACGAAAGGAATAAAATGTGCAGAAATTGACGAGAGAGAGAGAGAGAGAGAGAGAGAGAGAGAGAGAGAGAGAGAGAGAGAGAGAGAGAGAGATTACCCGGTTTAGCTATCCTTGCCTGCTGGAACTGTCATTTTCCCGAGAGAGAGAGAGAGAGAGAGAGAGAGAGAGAGAGAGAGAGAGAGAGAGAGAGAGAGAGAGAGAGAGAGAGAGAGAGAGAGAGAAATAGGAATGGGAATGCTGGGAGGAGAGCAGGGAAACACGGAATAGGAAGGGAGAAAGGGACAGACAGTTGGAGGGGAGTGCCACTGTTAGCTACGCAGGAAGGGGAGGAGGGGGCGGGTCAGGGGGGGACACAGGCCAAAGGAGGAAAAGAAAGAAATGGAAAAGAAGATCGGGGGTGGGTGGGTAGAGGGGACAGGCCAAAGGAGGGAAAGAAAGGAATGGAAAGGAAGCTCGGGGTAGGGGAAGGGAAGAGGGGAGAATCTAAAGCGAAGAGATAAGAGATAAAAGGACCAGGAAAGCTAAACGAGATGATCCGATGAAGCGAGGAATAGAGAGACGGGGATAGAGGATGCTGAAAGGAGATAAAGACTGAGGCATAGCAGCGAAGTAGAGACAGAGTAAAGGACAGAGAAATAGAATGACAAAGGGAGATAGAGATAGCATGGGAAGTTGAAACGAGATGAACAGATGAAGCGAGGAATAGAGAGACGGGGATAGAGAATGATGAAGGGAGATGATATTTAAAGACTGGACCATTGCAGCGAGGACACAGAGACGGAGGGAAAGAGGGATGTTGAAACGAGATGAACAGATGAAACAAAGAATAGAGAGAGGGATAGAGGATTATGGAGACGATATATATAGACTGGACCATTGCAGCGAGGACACAGAGACGGAGGGAAAGAGGGAAGAACAGAAGGAATAAGGGAGATAAAGAGGACCTGGAAAGCTGTACCAGGATAAACAGGTGAAAGAAAGGATTATAGAGAAAAGGATAAAGAATGATAAAGGGAGAAGAGATGTAGACTGGAGCGTAGCAGTGAAAGACAGAGGAACAAATTGAGAAAAGGAGATAAAAGGTAGAAGTCCTGGAAAGCTGAATTGAGATAAACAGGTGAAAGAAAGGATTATAGAGAAAAGGATAAAGGATGATAAAGGGAGACAGCGATGTAGACTGGAGCGTAGCAGTGAAGGACAGAGGAACAGATTGAGAAAGGGGGATAAGAAACAGAAGTCCTGGAAAGCTGAATTGAGATAGACGAACGGGGGATAGACATTATTGGATGAAAGGCGATGCAGGGAGACTGAGATAAAGACAAGCGAGGGAGTGAAGGACAGAGGGACAGCGGAAAGGACAGAAGAACAGAGGAAGTGAGGGAGATAGAGATAACCGCCTGGAAAGCTAAACTGAGATGAAGAGATGAAATGAAGGATAAAGATAAGGAAGGACGCTGAGAGGAGACAGATAAAAACTCAACCCCGGCAACGAAGGACAAAAGGACAGAGGGAAGGACAGGGAGGGACAGACGGAGACAGCAGTGGCGGTGGTGGTGGTGCTGTTGGTAGTGACTGTGGCGCTAGTGACATGTTGCAAGAATCCAAGGGCGCACCAGTGGCACCAAGTTAGAGGGCCACGCGCACGCCACTCACCACTCGCCGCGCGCCCGCCCCCACGCCCGCACGCGCCTCGCAGTGCCACGTCTCCTCCAAGACCCACCAGGGAGCCTCTTGTGCCCCCTGGAAGACGCACACGCCCCCCCAGGTAGTCCACGGGGCGCTATTTACTCACCTGTGTTTATTTTGTGCTCGTGAGAAGGGAAGGCGATGTGATGATGGTGCCTCATTGTGTTGGTGGTGTTGATAGTGGTGGTGATGGTGTGATGAGTGTGGAAAATAGTGATGATGTGTGGTGATGATGTGATGGTGAGTGAAGGAATGCTGCGACGACCACTACTTCGACGATGATGATGTTGGTGACTGATGAAGGTTTGAAGTTGTGTGATGTTGCGATTCATTTCCCTTTTTCTTTATGGAGGGGTCATCATCTCTTTGTGTGTGTGTGTGTGTGTGTGTGTGTGTGTGTGTGTGTAGATGTGGACGAAAATGACTTACATGGACATTAACTGATTCTTTATGATGTGGTAATAGCCCAGTTTTAAGACCCATCCATTCTTTGACTACCCACTCCCCTTTCTCCACCTCCCCACCTCCCATCCACTTCCCTACCTACCTGACAACCCACACGCCTACCTACCCATCCTGTCACGACCCCCCCCCCCCCTCCCCCCGTACACCCTGTCCCCTCCACCTACCCTCGTGTCCAATCATCCACCCATCTACCTTTCATCCTTTCTATATTACCTGTCACTCTCCATCTACACCTGTCCCTTTACCTGGCTCCCCATTCACCCGTTTACTCGTTCATCCATCTTTCTACCCCTGTCAGCTGTTATCCATATACTTATTCATCCATATCTACTTATACATACGTCTACCTACTTACCTATTCACTTACTCATCCACTTACTCATATTCTCACCCACCTTTCCATCTTACTAACCTCTGACTCATCCATTTTCCCACTCACTCACGCACCCTAACTTATTCACCTTCCTATCCACTCATCCATTTACTCCCGTTCTCACTCACCTTACCCACTCCCTTCTCCACCCACTCACCCACCTACACACCCACCTGTCCTTACCCACCTGCATACTCACTCATCATCCCACCTACTCACATTCTCACTCATCTACGCACTTTGTCAACTACTTACATAACCATTTTTCTACTCTCCCCTACCGTCCACATCTCCCCCCTTTCCACCTGTCTCCACACCTCTCCCCCCCCCCACCCACCTACTCAGCGCCTCAGGGGAAGAAAGACAAACAGACACAGAAAGACCCAAGACTCTGCTCCAGTTCTTTGTGGTGCGAGTTAGGAGTTCGAGGCGAAGCAGAAAGAAAGTGAAAAGGGAAAGAAAAGAAAATATGTATAAGGGAGAGAATATCAAGCCTCGGAGTTCTGTCTTTTGAGGCCGTGAAAGAAAGAATGGAGGATAGCAAGGAAGAGAAGGGAGAAAAGGGAAGCGCTATTATTTCTGATGTTTTTTTTTGGTTTTGATACGGAAGAAATGATGAAAAAGAGGAGGAGGAGGAGACGAAAAGGAGAAGTCACAGAATAATGTTGTTGAGAGAGAGAGAGAGAGAGAGAGAGAGAGAGAGAGAGAGAGAGAGAGAGGATGAAAGGAAGAAATAAAGCAAGGACAGATGGAGATAAAAGATAATGAATGAAATAAAGTAAGAAGGAAACACTCACAAAAATAATTGGAACAAGCAAATTGAAGGGAAAGGAAGACATAAGAGAGAAGAAAAGTCGTTCCGTGTAAAATCTTTGCTCATTAACGTCTTGAAAAACTTAAACATGCAACTTTCCCTCGTTAATTAGTTAGTCCCTCGAGGCGTAGATGATGCTAATGATTGTGTTTTGTTTATAGACATAACAATAACACGACTTTCTCTTCTTAGGCTCGCCATGAAGGCAAACTTGAGTCATTACAATTGTGTTCATAACCACAAAGAAACACAAACTGACGACCTCGCTTTGTTGGTGCACGCGTGAAGGGAATGTTCGTTGTGTTTGTGTTTTTGGGAATGCTCAAAATACACAACTTTCTCCTTAGGTATAATATTGATGTGATTATTAAGGTTATATGTTCTCTTCTACGGTTAATATTACTGTTTTTGTTTGTGGTTTAGGAAGACAGAACAAAGACTTAACAAAAAGGGGAATATATGTTTACGAAATGTTGTTCGGTACATGGAAGAACAGGATTTGCTGAAAGGTTTAATTTAGGGTCAGGAGAGGTTTGCTGACCCTCCTTTGAAGAAATTGAGTCGTAGTAGGGAGGAAATACCGTTCAAGAAAATGCTGTTATGGAGTTTACCAGTGAAAGGTTTGAATTATTGAACTCACTGGCTATTATTATTATTATTATTATTATTATTATTATTATTATTATTATTATTATTATTATTATGCTTAGAAATATCGGTTTCAAGATTTTGTTAGAGCAAGGAAAAACAGATTGTTCTGTCTTTAGATTCTCTCTCTCTCTCTCTCTCTCTCTCTCTCTCCTGTACACACATTTAGGAAGTGAAGATATGCAGAAACAGCTTACTCTCAAGATCCCCCGCTCCTCCTCCTCCTCCTCCTCCTCCTCCTCCTCCTCCTCCTCCTCCTCCTCCTCCTCCTCCTCCTCCTCCTCCCCCGTGACGTTAAAATGGCAGTAAAGTCACATCACAGCCCCGTAACTACTGCTTACCCTAAACTTTCTCTCTCTCTCTCTCTCTCTCTCTCTCTCTCTCTCTCTCTCTCTCTCTCTCTCTCTCTCTCTCTCTCTCTCTCTCTCTCTCTCTCTCTCTCTCTCTCTCTCTCTCTCTCTCTCCCTACCTTCGTTTCCCTCAAACTCTTCCCTTCCTCCTTCCCTATCCTCCCTTCTCCTCACATTTACCATTCCTCTTCTCTACGCCCTTCATTCTTCTCCTCTTCTCTTCCTTTCCTCTTTCTCCTCCTCTCTCCTCCCTTCTTCCTCTTCCTCACTTTTTCCGTGTCTCTTCTCCCCTCTCCTCCCTTCCTTCTCTTCTTTCCTCCCTTCATCCTCCTTAGTTTCTCTTCTCCGTTCTTTCTCCTCAGGCTTACCTTCCCCCTCCTTCTCCTCCTCCTCTCTATTCCCATGCTTCTCTTTTCTCATCTCTTTATTTTATTCCTCCCTTCCGTCCTCTTCCCCTTTATTTATCTCCTTTCCCTCATACTCTTCTTTTATCCTTCCTTCATCTCCTTCACTCTTCTTTTTCCTTTCTTTTAATCTTCTCCCTTTTTTCATTTCTCCCTCCTCTTTTCATCTTTTGTTCTTCTCTTGTTTTCTTCTTTCTTTTTTCTTTGCCTCCTTTATTTACTTCTCCGACTTCCCCTTTTTACTCCCCTTCTTTTATTTTCCATCCTATAATTCTCCTTCTTCCTTCCCATCTTTGTGTTCTGTTTCTCTTTGCACGCATTCTTACTTCTCTCTTTCACCCTTCTTCTTCCCCCCATCTTCTATCTTGTCCACCTTTTCTTCCCTCTCTTTCTTCTCTTTTCCCTTCCTTTTCCTGTTTTTCCTCCCCGTCCTCATTTTAGCTCATTCCCATTTCTCCTTCCTCTCTCTCTCTCTCTCTCTCTCTCTCTCTCTCTCTCTCGACGCTCATCTCATCAGCCATGACAGACAGGCTTTATTTCATCTCCATCAACTCTATCTTCTTCCTGTCATGTTATATTCAAATTTCCTCTTGTTCCTATCTCCTTTCCTTCCTTTGTTTCCCTCCTGACCTGCGCAGTCCCTTCATTCGCTTTTTTTTGCTTTTCTTCTTATATCTTCTGCACCATTTTTCTCTCATTCTTTTTTCTATGATTTTTCTTCTTTATCTCCTCTCTCCTTCTTCCTCGTCTTCTTCTTTACCCCTTTTCTCTTTTTATTCCTTCCTTCTTTCCATGGGATCTTATTTATCTCTCCCATTTCCGTTTTTTTTTTCCTCTTTTTCTCTCCCTTTCCTCTTCCATTAGTGTTTGTGTCGTCATTCCTTTCTCTCCCTTTCTCTCTTCTTTCTCTTCTCTTCTTTCTCCCTGGTCTCATACGCATCTTTCCTCTCTTCATTTCCTCTCATCTGTTTCCTCTATGCCCGCTTTCTTTTCTTTTTTTTTCTTTTTTGCTTTCCTCCCTCTCTCTTCGCCTCTCTCCCTCCATGTATCCTGTCTTTTTTTCTTTTCCCCTTCGTTGCTTTTTCCTTCCTTTCCTTTCTCTTTCCTAACTTCCCTCTCACGTATGGCCTTGACTTAACGCCCCCTCCTCTCTCTCTCTCTCTCTCTCTCTCTCTCTCTCTCTCTCTCTCTCTCTCTCTGCTTTAAACGCTTGTCAACCCTTTCCTCCCCACCCCAGCCACCCCTTTCCTCCCTTTAACCCCCCCCCTCCCCCCCTCCCCCCAGCTTCTTTTAAGGGAAGTCGGTGATTCTCTCATGATCGTAAATGTCGACAGAGAGAAGAGGAGAGAGGGAGGGAGGAGAGGAGGGGAGGGGAGGGGAAGGAGGGGAGGGGAGGAAGGGTACTGAGTGAACAGCTACTAAAGAGGAGTTGAGGAGTAAATTTAAAGGGACAGGTGGAGGAGAGGAGAGGAAAGGGAGTGAGGGAGGAAAGAGGGGTGGTGACGAGGATAGGGTGAAAGAAGGGAAGTAAAGAAGGGAGAAAGAAAGAAAAGATATAAAGATAGGGAATGAAAGGAATCTGATAAACGGGGGGACGAGAATGAGATGGAGGGAGGGAAGGGCGGAGAAGAGGATAGGGAAAAGGAAGGGTAAAAGAGTAGGGGGAAAAGAAAGGAAAACTGAAAGGATATGGATTGTAATGAAGCTGGTCAACGGAGGGAAATATAGCACTCTGGAAAAGGGGAAGAAAAAGAGAAAGGAGGGAGGGTGAGCATGTTTTAGAAATAGGAAAATAAAAATGACGAAGTAGAATTGATGGGGAACCGGATATTTAGCAGGATATTAGAAAGAGAGAAGAACTTGGAAAGGATGGAAAAATAAGAATAGAGGAAATGGAAAGAAGGAGAAACGGATTATTTAGAAAGGTGTGGTATGGGAATGTTACGGGCAAAGGAGAAAAGGTGGTAGATATAAGGGGAAGGAAAGGGAGAGGCGAGAGGAAGGAGGAAAGGATGAAGAAGAGGTGTGAAAACTTGTTGACTGTCCAGGTGAGAAAAACAAAACACTTCACCTGTAGACGTAAACACACACACACACACACACACACACACACACACACACAGAAGCTGCCTCCATTGTCTTTGTAGTTGTTTGTAAGAAATGAAAAATATGAACTCGCAGGGAGAAAGAAACAACAAAAGAAAAAGGTTAATGAGGAACGTGGAGGGCAAAGGAAGATAGTTTGAGACCAAATTTGTGCTGGGAAAAAGAAACAAAGGAATGGAAGAAAGAAAACTGGAAAGAAAAAAAATAAAATAGCAGAAAGATGGCATCAAGTGGAAGGAAGACAAAGGATTGGAGTACGAATAAGGAAGTGGAAAGAAAAAAGATGAAAAAAATAATCCTGAGAAAAAATGACGCTTGGTAAAAAGGATAATGTGGAATGTGGAGGAGTGGAGAAGGGTAGACGGAGGAAATGGAGGAATTAGGAGGATGTTTAGGGTATAGCAGATGTGTAAGGAGTTTATACAAAGAAGAGCAAGCAATAGCAACTTAATGGTCTGTATTGCATCGCTTCCGTTGAAGAGATAGATTTTATGTTTAGTGTTCGAGTTTGTTGGAGTTCAAATCATTTCATGTGATCGAGGCTATTGATCTTGTTGACATACCTGCAGACCTGTATCATATCCCCTCTTAGTCTCCTTTCCAGCGTAGAGTTTGAGTCTCTCTAGTCGTTCTTCATACGTGTATGTTTTCAACGAGAGTGTCATTTTCACAGCGCGTTGCTGACTACTGATTCAATGCTCTTTTTGTGGTTTCGGGACCTGAAGGGCACTGCGTACTCCAGGGGAGGTCTTACCAACGAGTTGTTCAAGGATAACTTCACTCCCTGCGACGTAAATTAAAAATTCTTGGCAGTTTACCAGGCAGACTTACAGTGGTTTGTTAGTTTCAGCCAGGTCACTGATAAAGCAGCTACTAAGACCCAATTTCTAACGTACGACCAGTAGTGGGTTCCCATGCACCCATATTGTGTTTACTTTTACTACTGAACTCAAAGTACATGAATTTACAGTTGGCAATATTCTAAGACATTTTCCTCTTCTTTAACCACTGGATAATGCGACTTAGGTCTTTTTGATGGTGTTACGTTCGCCAACTTATAGTCTTTGGGGATTTTGTTAATTTCCGTTAAAGAAGCTGGTAGGTGGTCTGGGTGCGTGTAACAACCGCGATGACAAGTGGTCGGGTCTGATAAGTTGTCGGGAGGAGAAGGAAGGAAAATAAAGGCCAGTCCACAATACTTTTCGAAACTTTTGTGAAACATTTTCTGAGAGAGAGAGAGAGAGAGAGAGAGAGAGAGAGAGAGAGAGAGAGAGAGAGAGAAATTAATATAGCCGATTCATTCATTATTCACGGAAATATCGCGTGATTCGGGTATAATACATTAATACGTGCAGCTGTATTGAATTAAGCGCCTTTTGTCATGGATGCATTAATGTGTGTGTGTGTGTGTGTGTATTATGTATTCATGTAAGTATGTGTGCGTAATATTCGAATAAATGTATGAATAACTGAATGCATGTATGAAGATTTATGAATGAATCCTGGAACGTTAGCATGGATGCAGGAAAGTAAGAAAGAACGTAAGTAGACGCAACTGTATCAGAAAAGCACGTCAGGTGTATGCTGAGGACGCTATACTCGCCTTACCTGACCCTCCTCATGCCTGGCCCTCAGCCTTGGCACTGTTCGGGGAAGGCGCGGCGTCTTCCGGCTCGTCATCCGAGTACGGACAGTCAGCATCATCGGAAGTGTCTGTGTCTTCATCTGTTGAGTCGGGGGGCGCCTCGGAGTCGGTGTCTGTATCGGCGGCATCATATTCATTGCTGCTGGTGGAGTCCTTATCCTCGTCATAGGCACCAACGTCGTCATAGAAGTAATCCGGGTCATCTGACGTCGACTCCGGGTCATCTGACGTCGACTCCGGGTCATCGGTAGTCGACTCCGGCTCATTGTTGGCCTGAAGGGTGTCCTGGTACTCGATCTGCTGGGCTTTGTTCGTCACCCCTTGAGAGGACGCACCAGCCTCCAGGGCCCCCTGCTGCGGCCCCCGCCCCGCGGAGGCCCCCACATGATCGCCCTGGTCCCCAGTGGTCCCCGCCAGCAGGAGACACACACACACCAGCAGGCTCTTCAGAAGACTCATTTTTTGTGACGTGGAAAGTATATTATTGTGTTTCCTACAACAAACCTCGTACGAAGGAACTGTACAGCTAATCCACCTGTCGGGAAACGTATAGAGAAGAAAATGAAACACAATACGAATTTTGGAAAAAGAGAAGTGAGAAACCAAACAACAACGACATAAAGTAGGAAACTTCATGAAAAAGTCATTACAAAGGCCATCTTTATGACCCTCCACTGGACTGAACTGTGTGGGTGCAAAGAATAAATATGCCCGAAGAAGGAAGGAATACGAAAAAATAGCAAAGAGTGATGTCTGGCTTGTGTACGAGGGACTGCGGCAACACGGAGGAAAAAACAAAACAAAACAGGAGCGAACTGAAAACATTATGGAAAGAGTAAAACAAAGGAACATCGCACGCCGCTGCTGAAAATGCAAAGTGTGTGTGTGTGTGTGTGTGTGTGTGTGTGTGTGTGTGTGTGCAGAGATGTGTTTACATATATATTGGTAACTTTGTACACATTTCGGTCGTGAATATAATAATTTAATGAACTCCATAAACTCATAAACTCCAACTCCCCCATTCTCTCTCTCTCTCTCTCTCTCTCTCTCTCTCTCTCTCTCTCTCTCACACACACACACACACACACACACACACACACACACACACGGAGGTAAGGAAAGTATGGGAACATGAGATAAATTTTTGGCGTTCCAACACCCTTGCAGAGGAGGAGGAGGAGGAGGAGGATGTCGAGGTGGAGGTGGGGGGCGGGGGGGGGATGGTGTCTCCTTACCAGTTCTCGCAGCCACCTTCACACAGGCTCCCTAAATGGACTCCTCCCACACAGCGTTACCAGATTGTTATACTTAAGTCGGTGTTCTTAAACGTCTCGTCATCTCAGCACGCCTGTTGGAAAAGACGAAGTTGCTGGGATTTTTTTATTTTTTATTTTTTTAATTTTTTTTTTACGTTAAGGATGGGGCTCAAGGGCAACAAAAAGAGTACAAAAAAAGTCCGCTATCCGCCGCTCCCACAAAAGTAAATAAGTAAAGAGTAGCCGAAAGAGAGGTCAATTTCCGGTGGAGGGATGTCTTAGTCTCTTTATGATAACTTTAATTGGATATCGTTATTGCTTTGGGTACGACACTTTTGGGTCTGAAACTGATAAATGCAGTGTGCTGAGTACGATAATATGGTGACGCTGCTTCCACGCCTCTCTTCAGCAACTCCCGGACGCATATTCTCAATCTCTCCACTCTAAAAAAATAGTATGTGATCCCCGAGTGTAGACGATTAGCTGTACCTCCAAAACTAACTATTGAGTGTTTTGGAAAATACTCTCATTGTGATTCCCATTCAAAGTTACACAAATACCTTTCCATCGCGTATTACAAAGGTTATGTTTATATTTTCCGATTCTGAGTTAAAAAAAAAAAAACAACAACTAGGAACCGTTTATTGTTCAGCATTTATCAGCATTTTTAGCCTTTTACTGAGAACCAAATGCGTTGAAATATAAACAAACAAACGAAGCTAATTGCCTTCCGTCGCTCTGTGAGGCCTGGATGCTTTTCGAAATAACGAGTAAACATAACACGCCGAGGCGGACGCACCAATGTGAGGGAACGTTTTTGGTGCTCATGATTTTTTTGGAACGTGTAGAAAACTTTGAAAAATGGCTCAGCGAACGAAGGAATAGATGAATGTATACAGAAGGACGTGACTCCGTTAATAATGGTTAGAAATAAAAGAATAACAATAAAAAAAACACAAGAAAAGAAGGAATGTTTTTGGTCGACATAAAAACTTCCCAACAGCATTTTCTTTTACATCAAAGGAAACAGCTCAAGGGTAAACAAAGGAAACAATAATTAAAAAAAAATCCCGCTAATCACTGCTCCTATAGATGGATGTATACAGAACGTGACCCAGTATCAACACACCTCTCCACCCGAAATTAACCTCTCTTACCCTTTACTTATATATACAGTAGGACGTGACCAAGTATCGAGACACCTCTCCACCCGAAATTAACCTCTCTTACCCTTTACTTATATATACAGAAGGACGTGACCAAGTATCGAGACACCTCTCCACCCGAAATTAACCTCTCTTTTGGTCACCCGTAACTTTTATCTTTTTAGGAGCAGCGTTTAGCGGGCTTTTTTTTTCTCTACACTTTTTTTATGCCCTTGAGCTGCTTCCTTTCCTGTAAAAAATAAATAGATAAATAAATAAAGGTTAGAAAGAAAAGGATAATAAAAACACGTAAGAAAGTAAGGAATAATTTTTGGTCGACATAAAATTTCTCAACAGCATTTTTTTTCTTTTTACGTCAAAGGAAACAGCTCAAGGGCAAACAAAGGAAACAAAAATGAAAAAAAGTCCGCTAATCACTGCTCCTATAAAATAAAGAGTTCAGTAAGTGGCCGAAAGAGAGGTCAATTTCAGGAGGAGAGGTGTCCCGATACTCTCCTCTTGATTTTAATTCACCACTACATTGAATTTAAACCAATTCTTATATGTGAACAAATAAATAAAGGTAATAAAGGAAAAGAATAAAAGCAAGTACGAAGGAGAGGAGTGTTTTGAGGTCGACAGTAAAATTTCTCCGCCGTTTTCTTTTGATTCATGATTTAAATTCAAAGCAACCCTTCTTTAAACATGTAAGTAATGAATAAATTGAAACACACACACACACACACACACACACACACACACACACACACACACACACACACACACACACACACACACACACACACACACACACGTTATTGACCCCTCATCAGCGGGTATGTGTACGGCTTGTGTTGCTCAAAAAGTGAAATTCTCTCTCTCTCTCTCTCTCTCTCTCTCTCTCTCTCTCTCTCTCTCTCTCTCTCTCTCTCTCTCTCTCTCTCTCTCTCTCTCTCTCTCTCTCTCTCTCTCTCTCTCTCTCTCTCTCTCTCTCTCTCTCTCTCTCTCTCTCTCTCTCTCTCTCTCTCTCTCTCTCCCTCTCATGTGTAAATGGATCACAAACACAAACTCCTTTTCTTGTCCCCATTCACTTATTCAATATCTCCTTTATCTAATCTTTTGTTTGATTCATATTGTTTCCTTTTTCCTTGATTGCTTTTTTTTTTCGTGACGTGGAGTGAGAAGAAGGAAGAGAGGGAAGAGAATAGCGTGAGAATTGAGTGGAGTAAAAAAGAGAGAGAGAGAGAGAGAGAGAGAGAGAGAGAGAGAGAGAGTAGTTTTCCCCTTTTTTCCCCTGTGTATAGATTTTTGGTTCATCGCCTCTATTGCGTTCGTTGTGTTTATGATATTACCTGAATTCATTATGTCAGGTGAAGCTATTGGGTTCATAAAGCACACAGACCACCGGTGAGTGTGTTTGGGGCGGAATTAGCTAACTGTGTGCGTTTGTGTGTGTGTGTGTGTGTGTGTGTGTGTGTGTGTGTGTGTGTGTGTGTGTGTGTGTGTGTGTACTGTAAAATGTCTGCCGCTAAACGTCAACTTGTAATCTGTAATCCTTTTATAGTTTCATTTTTTATTTTGTTTGTTTTTTCTCATTTTCATTTCCCGTTGTTGTTTTTAGCAATTTCTTTTTCTTTCGTTTTTTCTTTTCTTTTTAAATTTCGCTCTTTTCGTCACTGGTATCTTGTCTTATTCTCTTTCTATCTTTTCCTTTTTCATCAGTTTCCTTTTTTCTCCTTCATTTTTTTCTTTTTATCTTGAACGAGTTTATTTTATTTTCTCCTTTTGCCTTTTCTTCTTCTTCCTCCATTTTCTCTTTCCCTTCCATCATCGCCGCTTCCACTTTCTTCCCCTTTCACTCAATGCTTATCGTCACCTTTTTTATGTGTTTCTCTCTCTCTCTCTCTCTCTCTCTCTCTCTCTCTCTCTCTCTCTCTCTCTCTCTCTCTCCACATGTTATTTTGTTTTCCTCCTTCATTCTCCTCCCCTCACACCCTTCCCTGTTCATTCCCATTACTCACGTCTCCCTGCATCGTTACTCTTTCCTCTCCTCTCCTCTCTCACTCCCTCTGTCCCCTTTTTGCTCCCCTCCCCTCTTCTCTCTTCCCCTCTCCACGTAAGCGAAGTAAACCAACCCTCGTCGCGTGTTGCCTCTCTAGTACAAGATTGTAGATGCGGACATACGTATCACAACCATTTAGGGAAGTACTGTTGCAGTTTTGTCTCTGTTTTCAGTGGTTTTGGCAACTGGAAGGAACGGGAATGAAACAGTAATAGGAGAATGTTTAAACACGAGTTCTTAGGAAGAGGAATAATTATTAACGCGAACATTACTAGAGTTTGTTTTGTTTCTCTGTTTTAAAAGCCCAGTATGTTAAGGTCATTAGTTTAGTTTATTTGCCTCTTCTTAGCCATTGTGTTGTAGTGGTGGTGTAGTGGTAGTGTGGTAGTATTGTAGTGGTGGTGACATTGTGTTCGTGATGGTAGTGTGGTTGTTAATTATTGTTTGTTGAAAAATATTCGTGTGTTTAAAAGAAAAGTGGAAATTAGTCAAGTTTAGTCTGTTGATATATTGCTGAATCAAATTATCGCCAGCTTACAAAGAGGGATTAAGAAGGGCACCACTCCACATGTCTCAAGTCTCGGTAGTACTCCACTCCAGTTTTTTGGGTGACTGTACTCTACATCACACACCCTGTCAATAGCTATGCCTGGAAAACACACTTACCTTGCTAACGAGAAAACACACGTAAGGACAAGTGTCGGGGTGAGGCAGGTTAGGAGTGTAGGTGAGTGGAGGAAACATGGAAACATGGAAACATGGACTAGCAGGCAGCAGAAAGCCTGTTGGCTCATTACTAGGCTGCCTGCGTTCAGTGATTTAATCAATCCGTTTGCCACAGAAGTGGCTTGCAGGGAAGGATTAAAGCAGGAACGTTCAGTTCACTCCTGTTGCAGCAAAGTGGCGATCAATGCGTTTCTTGAAGGAGTTGATGGTCTCTGCGCTAACCACTTCTGCAGGAAGGCTGTTCCAGTGGCGAACAACTCTATTCGAGAAGTAACTCCTGCCGATGTCGGTATTGCATCGCTTTGCTTGAATTGTTTTTCCGTTGTTTCTTGTTCTCAGGTTAGTTTGTAGCGTGAAGAGTTTGGAGTGATCAACGTTGCTGAGCTTGTTCAGGTACTTAAAGACTTGTATCATGTCTTGGAGGTGTAGAGGGGAGGGTGTGTGGATCAGTCAGTGTACTTCCCTCATGGTGGTGGCGGTGGTGGAGGTGGTGGTGCGTGTTGACGGGGCTCCTCTTTCCCTCTCCTCTCCCCCTCCTCTCTCCCCTTTCTTCCTCCCTCCCACTCCTCATACAAGATGGAAGAGCAAAGGAGGGAAGGGGAGTGGTAGGGAAAGGTCGAGAGAGAGAGAGAGAGAGAGAGAGAGAGAGAGAGAGAGAGAGAGACGCCCTTCCGTTTATGTACCGGTGTGGGAATAAGGGAGAGTAGATATGGGGAAGGGAGAGAGAGGAAGTGAGGAAGGAATGAAGGGAGCGACGGAGTGAAAGAGGGAGAGGAGTGAAAGAAGGAAAGAAAGAAGAGATGAAGGAAGGAAGGAAAAAGGAAGGAAGAAAGGAAGGAAGGAAGGAAGGAAATGAGAAAAAAAGGAAAGAAGGAAGATATGAAAAAGAAAGAAAATAATAAGAAAGGAAGGAAAGAAAGAAGGAAGAAGAGGAGGCAATTAGAAGTGAAGAACAACAGGTATTATTATATTTTAATGTATCCTTTTACTCCTGTTGCAATTATACTACTATTACTACTACTACTACTACTACTACTACTACTACTGTTGATACACGCACATACTGATGAAGACATACGGACACGCAGACACAGGCAGAGACAGACAGACAGACAGACAGACAGACAGACAGACAGACAGACAGACAGACAGACAGACAGACAGACAGACAGACACACAGACAGACAGACAGACAGACAGAGACACACAGGCAGACACAAACACATTGACCCCCAGTGGACGAATCGAAGCTCACATTCTTTCCTTCACCTGCTTGGCGCCACGAGTCTGTATGTCGACGTAGCTGTTCCTCCTCCTCCTCCTCCTCCTCCTCCGCCTTCGCCTCCGCCTCCTCCTTCAGTGTGTTCTAGAAACGGTGCGTGAATGGATTAGTGCAAGGGACAGGTGATTATTGGACCGGTCGGAAGGTGTGCTGGTGTGGTAAGGATAGCCGGATATAGTATAATCAGATGGAAAACAGGTGTGTAGTTAACAGGTGAAGGCAAAGGGTAGGTGGGTAGGTAGAGGAGGATGGGTCGTGATGGGGATAGTGTATTGGTTAGTGCTGTGTGTAGTGGGTGGTGCTTGAAGGTGTGGTGGTGTGGTAGACAGTTGATGTGGTGATGTGGTAGTGGCCAGTGTTCCTTTTGTTGTGGTGGTGGTGTTGAGGTTATGTTCGTAGATGAAGTTCATGATAGTGGTGTTGGTGGGAAAGGTTTTGAGCTGGCTGTAGTGGTGGTGGTGGTATCGTGGTAGTGTCAGTATTATGGTGGTGATAGTACTGTGGGGGTGGTGGTAGTTCTGTTGTGGTGATATTGTTGTTGTGGTGGTAGAAGAAAAAAATATCGGGGTGGTTTTCGTGTTAATGGTAGTGGTGGAAACTTGAGATGTGTTTTTCGTGTTTGCTGTTATTGTAAAGGGTAGTGCCGATGAGGATTGTTTAGTGGTGGTAGTGGAGTAGAATGTAGTGGTATGATTGTAGTGGGTAGCATGGTTGTTGTAGAGGTCTCGGTGGTGGTGGAGGGGTAAGTTTTTTTTTCTCTTTTCTGGTGGTGATAGTGGACGTGTTAGTGGTGGAGATAAGGGCTTGGTGATGCTGTTGTTGTTGTTGTTGTTGATGGTGGTGGTGGTCGTGTACATAATGGTGTGAACAATGTTGGGTCAATTTTTCGCTTTTTCTCGGTTGGTGGCAGTGGAGGTGTTAGTAGTGGAGAGGAGGTGGTGGTGGTGGTGGTGGTGATGGCAGTGCGGGCAGTGTCGGGTTCGCCTGTTTTCAGAAATCCGTGAAATTGAAGTTAGTTACGGATTAGAGAAAGAGAGAGAGAGAGAGGAAAAAGAAGGGAAAGTTTGCTCGTTTTATTCTGAGTCCGAGAACGCCAGCGAGTCGTTCCCATAGCAACGTTTGTTAATTAAGAGAGTGAAGTGTGCACCGGGAATAGACGGAAAGAAGATAACTGAAAAGAAACAGATTTATTGTTGAAGAAATGCGTGGGTGAGGAGATAAGTGATTGAGAAAGAAAAAGAGAGTAATATGAAAACGAAGAATAAAAGAATGGAAGAGAGGTGATGAGCAGCAGATTCAATGTAGGAGAAATACGTGAATGAGGAGTTTAGTGAGAAAGAAAAAAGGAAAGAAAAGAGATGCATTTATTAAGAGAGTAAAGTGAAGGATAAAAGAATGGAAGGGAGGTGAAGAGAAGCAGATTTAATGTAGAAGGAATACGTGGATGGGGAGATTAGTGACAGAGATAAAATAAATAAAGAAAGAATAGAGTTGATGTATTAAATGTATTTGAAGAAAGAAGAGGAGGAAGAAGAAGATGAAATGAAGGAGGGAAAATAGAGGAAGGAAATAAAAAGAGTTACTGTATTTAGTGTTTTTTTGGGAAGAAAGGAGACGAGGAGGAAGAGGGGGACGGAAAGAGAGAAAGGAAAGGAAAGAGTTTGAAATATTACATGTGGTTAGAGATGAAAGAAGAAATGGAAGAGGAGGAGGAGGAGGACGAAGATAAGTAGATGAATAACAGAGGGAAATAGAGAGAGGAAGGAGAAAAGAAGAAAGAGGAGTAGAAGGAGGAGGAGGGAGAGGACGAGGACGAGGACGGAAAGAAAGAGGGAGGAAATAAAGAAAACAGTTACTATATTAATTTCCTGGGAAGATAAGTAGATGAATAACAGAGGGAAATAGAGAGATGGAAAAAAAGAGATGCTATATATAATGTGGAAGGAGGAGAATGAAAAAATGAAGTAAAAAAAAAATGGAAAAGGTTTGTAGTATTTGATGTGGGAGGAGGAGGAGGAGGAGGAGGAGGTGGAGGTGGTGGTGGAGGAGGAAAATGGAGTGAGATTGAGACTGGAAAGAATGGAGAATTTATGCTTTTAATGTAATTAGAGGAGAGTGAAAAATGGAGGAAAGTGAAGAAAAAAGCGAAAATAAAGTTAAGAGATATAAACTGCTACAAAAAAGAGGATGAAAAGTGCAGTAAGCTCTTTAAAGGCAGGGAAAGGAAGGAAGCTTAGAGAAAAAGAGGAGGAAAATTTTTGTCCTGGAATTCGCGGGAAGAGAGAACGAAGGGATTTCCGGGAACGAGTGAGTGACATTTACAAAAGCCAAGTGAAAGGAAGAAAACGAGGAATTGAAGAAAATATACTAAAACCGTTTGAAACATTAACAAGGAATTGAAAGAGCTTTGAAGGGAAAAAAATAAGCATTGACCAACTCTATAATGGAATAATGGAAGGAGAGCTCAGGAGAGAAAATTCGTATTGGTAGGAAATATAAGAAGGAAATGAAGGAATTGTGATGGAAAAATGAACAAAAAATAATCAGTTTAGGAGATTGAGAAAAAAAGATGAGAGAAAAAAGGTAAAAGATGAACGTATAGAAATGTATGAAGTTGTAAATGAATAATGAAACAAAATATAGCCAAATGAAGGAGAGTAAAATAAAGAGTTTAGGAATGAAAGTAAAAACAAAACTATAACTGAAGGAATTAGAAGAAGGAAATGAAGGTAGGAGATACGAAGGAAAGTTGTTGAAAGGAAAATGAAACAAAGAAAAAAAACTTGAGAAACGAACGTATGAAATGAGATAAAGAATTGAAGAAGATGCAATAGGAGAAAATGAACCAAAACACAGTCATTGGAACCAGAGTGAAAGAAATAAAAACCGCTGAAGAATGACCGAATAAAGTGAAAAAAAACTGCGTCTGGAAGTCTTCATAAAGGAACACCGAGGGAAAGTTTGGGAGAGTTAACTTTGAACCAAAGGGACGGAAGAAGGGAGGAGAGAAAGGGAGGTCCTCTGACTTGGCCCGTTATGAGAGAGAGAGAAGTATCACATGATGTCCAAAATCTCTCTCTCTCTCTCTCTCTCTCTCTCTCTCTCTCTCTTACACACTTGCTTCCACATATCAATAAAAGAGGTTTTCAGAAGTGTCTAAGAAGTCACATTACACTTATATCCCCCTTCCCCCCCCTCTCTCTCTCTCTCTCTCTCTCTCTCTCTCTCTCTCTCTCTCTCTCTCTCTAGATGGTTTCCCAGCAAAAAGAATGAAAAATACAGATTCCGGTTCAGACTTCTGCGCTGCTGCATCTGAGGTCATCAAGAACAAGGGTACATTTTTTTCCCTTCCCCTCCCTGTTTTCCTCTCTCTCTCTCTCTCTCTCTCTCTCTCTCTCTGCTTTCCTCCTTTCCATCTTTTTTCCTCAATTGTCACTCATTTCCTCTCTGTCTTCTCATTCTCCTTTCTTTGTCCTTCTTCTTTGTCTGCTTTTATTCTTTTCCTCACGTTTTATCCGACACTCATCTTCCTTATTTTCCTCTTTCTTTTTCCCTCTTTCCCTCAGTCTTCTCCCTTTCCTTTTATCCCCTCCTCCTTATTTGTGTCTTAATCCTTCCATTATCCCTTATTAGTCTCCCTATTACAGTATTTACACCTCTCCTTCTTCCTTTTCCTCCTCCTTCTCTGTGTCGCCTCTCCATCCATTTCCCTCTCCCTTCATCCACTCTTGTCTGTCATATATATTTTTGCCTCTTCCCTTTATCTCCATCTTTAGCACTCTCTCTACTTTCCCTTCATTCCTTCATCCCTCCAGCATCCTCTTCGTCTTTTCATTCCCTCACTCTCTTTTGTTTTCATTGTTTCTATCATTCATCATTCCCTTTTCGTGTCTTCCTCTTTCCTGTACTCATTTTTTTCTCGCTTTTTTTCCCTTCTTTCCTTTTCCTCTTCGTCTTTTCATTCCCTCACTCCCTTTGGTTTCTATTGTATATCATTTATCATTCCCTTTTCGTGTCTTCCTCTTTCCTGTACTCCTTTTTCTCGCTTTTTTTCCCTTCTTTCCTTTTTCTCTCCCTTTTTCTATGTTCCTTTCTGTATACCTCCATTTTTCTTCGTCCCTCCGCTCCGTTTCCTCATATTCCTTCCCTTCACCCCTGTCCCTCATCTTCTCTCACTGCATTCCTTCCCTCTTTCCATTCCTCCATCTTCTCCCCTCCCTTCACTCCCTCCCTCTATACCCCCCTCTCTTTCCTTCTACCACCCTCATCCCCTCATCTTACCTCACTCCCTCCCTCCTCTCTCCCGCCCGCCCGCCCTTGTGGTTCAAACAGCGGCTCAAGTTACAAGGAAGACCTGTGGAAGGGCAACTCAACCCCCTCGCCAGGTGTCCTTCGCTCCTCCGCCTCCTCCTCCTCCTCCTCTTCATCATCATCATCATCATCATCCTTCTCCTCTTCCTCCTTTCACTTTTTCGTCCTTGTTTCCCTTTTTCTCCATCTTTTCCTCCTCCTCCTTCTTGTCTCCTATTTATCGTCCCCTATCTTTCATTTCTTCTTTCCTCCTCCTTCTCCTCTTTCTTTTCCTCCTCCTCCTCTCCATCATCACTTATCCTCCACCTTTTACCTCTGTTCCCTTCCTCCTCCAACTCCTCCCCCTCCTCCACTTGATTCTCATTTCTTTCTCTGTTATTTTTCGTTCTCCTCTCCTCCTCCTCCTCCTCCTCCTCCTCCTCCTCCTCCTCGTCCTCCTCCTCCTTTTTCTCCTCTTGCACTTGGTTTCCTTTTTCACGTCTTCTACTCTTGGTTCGGTTTTTCCTCCTCCTCCTTCTCCTCCTCCTCCTCTTCCTCTTCCTCCTCCTCCTCCTCGTGGCGTCGGCGGCGATCGATGGCTGACGGGAGTGCTTGTGGAGGATCGATACCTGTGTGTGAACCTTTTATTAGGACGGCGTCAGGTGTGGTGTGGCGGGGTGGAGCGAGGGGGGGAACTACGAAGGGAGGAAAGGGAGGAAACGAGGGAAAGGGAGAGAAGTCAGGGCGATAGGAAGGAAATGAGGAGGCTAAAAAGGAAAAAAAGGAAGGAAACTAGGAAGAAAATGAAGGGAGGAAATGAGGAAAAGGGAGAGAAGTAAGGCTGATAAGGAGGAAAAAAGGAAGAGTGAGATGAAAGAAGGGAGAGAGGATAATGATTAATAAGGAGGGTAAGAGGGAATAAATTAATGAAACTAGGAAGGGGGAAGATAAGAAGAGAGGAAACAAGGGAAGGGAGATGTAAGGTCGATAGGGAGGAAACAAGGGAGAGAGAGAGAGAGAGAGAGAGAGAGAGAGAGAGAGTAATATGTGTAATTGAGCGTAATTGTAGAAGTGAGGCGATGAGACACTGACAAGAAGGAGGAGGAGGAGGAAGAGAAGAAGAAGAAGAAGAAGAAGAAGAAGAAGAAGAAGAAGAAGACAATAAGAAGCAGAATAAAGGAAAATAGACTTCAAGGATATGTAATACGAACACAAATTAGATAATAGTGAAGAACGAAAAGGAGGAAGGAAGAGAGAGACTAGCGTGACACAGGCGGTAACAGGAGGAGGGAGAGGTGGGAGAGAGGGAGGGAGGGAGTGGAAGTGGAGGGAGAGGTGGGAGAGAGAGAGGGAGGGAGGGAGAGAATCAGCTGTGACTCAGGCCATGGCGCCCACTGGTCTGTCTGCATGCCTGTCTGTGTCTGTCTGTCTGCCTGCCTGCCTGCCTGCCTGCCTCTCCCATGTATGCCTGACTGCTTGCCTGTTTGACTGCTTCCTCCTCCTCCTCCTCCTCCTTCTCCTCCTCCTTTTCTTCTATCTTCTCGCTCTGGTTTTTCTTCATTGTTCTCGTTTTTTTTCCCTTTTATCCTTGATCGTGTTCTTCGATTTTTCTTCCTCCTCCTCCTCCTCCTCCTCCTCTTCTTCCTCTTCCTCCTCCTCTCCCTTTTTCTTGTCAGTATCCTTACCCTCATTTAGTCAACCATAATAGCGGTACAAATCCTCTCCAGATATTAGGTAACACACTTTTTGTTTTTCTTTCTCATATCTCGATTCGCTGTTCTTTTTCTACCCCTGTGATGTAACCTTCTTCCTTTTTTTTACCTTCTCTCTCTCTCTCTCTCTCTCTCTCTCTCTCTCTCTCTCTCTCTCTCTCTCTCTCTCTCACACACACACACACACACACACACACACGGCAGTCGGCAAAATGATTCCTGTTTCCTTTTTTCTCCGCGCCCTAGTGATTCAGGCTTGCCAGTGAAAACAATGCTGACCCGAGCGAGTAATTCCTGTTTTTACGTTTCGGTCTGTGTTTGATGATAATTCTTGCCTTTTTTCCACGGCAGGATGATTCATAAATATCCCCTCTGATGCTAATGATGTAATGAACCTAATTACATGACGGTTTTATGACAGAAATTAAACACCTATTAAATTGTGATATATATAACATGCAGTTGAGTTATCTTTTGTATATACAGAATCAAAATTGTCTTTCTGATGTTAATAATGTAATGAAACTAATCACATGTCAATTTTATAACATTAAGGGAAAAAAACGATTAAAGTGTAAAATAAATATAATTCAATTTGGTGTTTTTGTCACGTCAAGTTTAGAACCCAAAATAAAAAATCTAATTAAGTGTAATATATAAAATGCAACTTAATAATTTTTTGTACCTACTGAATCAAAATTGTCTGCGCTCTGAGACGAAATGAAAAGGAAAAGAAAGAAAAGAAAAAATAAAAGTAAAAATCCAATCAAATGTAATATATAAAATGCAACTTAATTATTTTTTTTTACCTACTGAATGAAAATGGTCTGCGCTCTGAGAGGAAATGAAAGGGAAAAGAAATAAAAGGAACGCGTGACTGATTGTGGAGAGGGATTGTGATGGCTCGGGCGCCTCACCTGGTCTCACCTGTCCACCTGGCGCTGATTGGCCCGCGCTACCTGTTGAAGGCGACGTGACGGTGGCGTGCTGGGATTGGCTGGTGCTTTTTATTGTCACATTTTATTTTCTTGTTTTATGTTCTTTTTCTCTGTTGCATGCTACCAAGGGTTATATGTTGTGTTTTTCTTCGTTCTTTTTGTCTTCATTCGCTATTTTCCTCAACTTTTTACTTCTTTTTTTTTCTTTTCTCATTTTTTTCCTCATATTCCTCTTTCTTATTCTTTTTTTTTTTTGTTCTTTATTTTCTCCTTGTTCTTCTCTTTCTTCATTTTTTCCTCTTTTTCTTTTTCTTGTTCTTTTCTTCTACTTTTTTCTGCTTCTTCTTCTTCTACGTATTCTTCTTCGTTTTCGTCTTTGCTTTCGTCTTCCTTTTCTCCATTCCTCCTCCTCCTCCTCCTCCTCCTCTGCTTTGGTTGAAGGGTAATTTGATCCTCCAATCCTCAGCCTTATTAGCGGTTGTTTGTTCAGTCTGGCGGTGGTGGTGGTGGTGGTGAAGGTGGTGGTGCTCGTGGTGGTGGTGGTGATGAAGGTGGTGGTGGTGGTGGTGATGATAGGGGTATTTAAGATGATGGTGATAGTAGTATTTATATGATTTTTATTTTTTAGTTTCTATCAATGTTTTTTTTTTAAGATTACAATTGTGTTTTTATGATCGTTTTTATTGAGTCTGTTTTACTTTGTTCTTCTTTTTCTGTTTATTTTGTTATTTTTCTCTTTTTTTCCTCTTTGTATTTGCTTTTGGCTTCGTTGATAATTACTTTCCTTCTCCTCTTCTTCCACCTCCTCCTCCTCCTCCTCCTCCCGCCTAGAAAACGAAATTGGAAATGTGTAAATTGCCGTGACGGAAAGAAATTGGTTACCCGATTTGTGTGTGTGTGTGTGTGTGTGTGTGTGTGTGTGTGTGTGTGTGTTCGGCGGTGGAATGGAGCGGTGAATATGCAACCAGGTGTCCGATTTCCTTTGTTTGTTTGTTTGTTTTGTGTCTCATTTGTTTATTTGTTACTTGTTTGCATTGTGGGTTTGTTCCCTTTCGTTATGCAATGGGACTTGTGTTACTTATGTTTAGCTTTCATCCGTGTTATCTTGATTGAATAAAAATAAGTAGATAGATAATTTAATAGGATAGATTGATAGACACAAACAGATTGACAGAGAAACTAACAGGTAAACAGATTGACAGAGAAACTAACAGGCAAACAGATTGACAGGGAAATTAACAGGTAAACAGATTGACAGAGAAACTAACAGGTAAACAGATTGACAGAGAAACTAACAGGTAAACAGATTGACAGAGAAACTAACAGGTAAACAGATTGACAGAGAAACTAACAGGTAAACAGATTGACAGAGAAATTAACAGGTAAACAGATTGACAGAGAAACTAACAGGTAAACAGATTGACAGAGAAACTAACAGGTAAACAGATTGACAGAGAAACTACCAGGTAAACAGATTAACAGAGAAACTAACAGGTAAACGGATTGACAGAGAAACTAACAGGTAAACAGATTGACAGAGAAACTAACAGGTAAACAGATTGACAGAGAAACTAACAGGTAATGAATACATAAAAATACAGATGAATCGATTAATAGGCAGAAAGGTGGACAAAAAATAGATAGATAGATAGATAGATAGACAGACTGGTTGACAAACATAATCGATAAATAGATATAAATAGTTACGGTGGTAAGTAGGTGGATAAACAGGTACATACATACATACATACATACAAGCATATATACATACATACGTACATACATACTGGGTTCTAATGAAAGTGTGCGATAAGCTTCAATTAAGGCCATGAATGTTTTAGCTTAGTCTCTCTCTCTCTCTCTCTCTCTCTCTCTCTCTCTCTCTCTCTCTCTCTCTCTCTCTCTCTCTCTCTCTCTCTCTCTCTCTCTCTCTCTCTCTCTCTCTCTCTCTCTCTCTCTCTCTCTCTCTCTCTCTCTCATATTTTCTTTCTTTCCGCCCCATTATTAATTTTCCTTTCTTCCCCTCACGTCCTTTTCCTCAATTTCCTTCCATTTCCCTTTTTCTCTCTATCTCCATTTTTCTTTCATTTTACTCCATTCTAACATCTTCCCCGAGTTCTCCCATTAATCTGTCGTTCTTTTCCCAGCTTTCTTCTCATTTTCTTTTCCTTCATATTTTTCTTACATCACTTTCATTTTTCTCTCCTGCTTTTCTCTTGCATTTCTCTTCATTTTCATATTCCTCTTTATTCCCTCTCCTCTTCTCCCTCTTCCTCGTTTCTCCACTTCTATATGACCAAGATGCCAGGGAGTGGTAGGGAGTGGCAGGGGAGGTAGGGAGGGGATGGAGTAGAAAGAGAGGGAGGGGGAGGAGTGGAGAGGAGGGGAGGGGAGAGAGGAAGGTGAAGGAGGAGGGGAAGAGAGGGTGGGGAGAGTAGGAAAAGGGGAGAGAGGGAAAAATACATGCAGAGGGGGACTAATATATATTAATTTTCTCTCCCTCTCATTTATATGCAGCATTTTTATCATTATGTTTTTTTCGTCCTCATTCCCTTGCTCAGTGTCCTTATTTTATCCTTTTCTTTGTTTTACTTTCTCCATCTT